>NC_081410.1:204114958-204414958 GCF_030272615.1 Cryptomeria japonica
CAAAGAGCAATGACAACAATCTTCCATGACATGATGCATACTTTTATGGAGGATTATGTGGATGAATTGCTAGCCAAATCATTCACAAGAGAGGGACACGTGGATATTCTTGATAAAATCTTTCAGAGACTAGAGAAATTCAATGTCAGATTAAACCCTAAAAAGTGTGTTTTCAGGGTGACATCCAGAAAACTCTTGGGATACATTGTATCGAAAAAAGGCATTGAGGTGGATCCTGCAAAGGTTTAGGTTATCATGTAAATGCCACCTCCAAGGAACTCTAGTCAGCTACAATCTCTTCAAGGCAGGCTACAATCTATCAGAAGGTTCATCGCTCAATTGGTGGATAAATGTCTTCCATTCAACCATCTACTTCATAAAAATATACCTTTCAGATGGGAAGACAAGTGTGTAGAATCATTCCATCAACTGAAGCAATATCTCATGAGTCCACCTATTTTGAAGCCACCAATAGTCGGTAAACTGCTCATTCTCTACATATCAGCAATGCAAGTGTCACTAGGGGCATTACTAGCACAAGAAGACCCAATAGGAAAGGAAGAGCCATCCATTACATTAGCAGGATGCTGAATGGATATGAACTTAATTACACTTTCATCAAAAAATCTTGTTTAGCTATGGTGTTTGCTTCCCAAAATTTGTGACACTATATGAGCTCATACTATCAAACTAGTGGCAAAGATTGACCCACTAAAATACTTACTAAGCAAAGCTGCTCTCACAAGGAGGCTAGCAAAATGGGTCATGATCCTAAGCGAGTTCGAAATTTAGTACACAAAATAGAGGGCTATCAAAGGACAAGAAATAGCAGATCAACTAGCTGAAGCACCACTACCAAACAAACACCCACTACAGGTGGAATTTCTAGATACAGATGTGCTCTCTATTACACTAAAGCAACAGATCTTATACTTTGATGGATCCTACACACAACATGGATCAGGTGCTGGCATATTGTTCCTCACTCCAGAAGGGCACACAATTTTGAGATCCTACACATTGATGTTCCCATGCACCAATAATATCACTAAGTATGAAGTTCTAATGGTAGGTATCAAAGTAGCCGTGGAGTGGAAAATCACAGAATTGAAAGTCTATGGGGACTCTCAATTAGTTATCAATCAGATAAATAATGACTATTAGACAAAGGACGATAAGTTGATGCCCTACAAACGCATGGTGGATGATTTTAAGAAGTACTTTGTACACATCACATTTAAGCAGATTCCAAGGCTAGACAACAGAGTTGCTGATGCAATGGCCACCATTACCTCGCTCCCACAAATTCTAGACAAACAGAGTCGTTATGAATTCCTAGTGGAGAAATTGTTTTCCCCCACCTATGACAAATCAGAATCCCAAGTCATTTGTGCCCTAAACAGTTCTAGTTCACCCCTATACGGGAAGATGTATACCTACTTGAAAGACAATATCCTTCCACCAGATCTATCTCATAACCAAAAACGTAGCTTCATTCGACAAGTAGCCTGCTATACCTTAACCGCTGATACACTTTATCGCCAAGGTCTTGATGGTACTCTTCTATGATGCCTCGATCGTAATGAATCTGACTCTGCCTTACATGAAGTCCATGAAGGTATTTGTGGCATGCATTCAAGTGGTCCTACTCTTGCCAAGAAACTTATAAGGATGGGATATTATTGGCCGACAATGGAAAAAGAGTCCTACCAGTTTGCCAGGAAATGTCCAAAGTGCCAGATTCATGGCAATCTCATACATGCACCAATGCAGGAGCTACAACTGTTAACTACATCATGGCCTTTTTTTCCAATGGGGACTCGACCTCCAAGGAAAGATTCATCCTTCCTCATCAAATGGACATAATTTTATCATCACAACCACTAAGTACTTCACCAAGTGGATTGAGGCAATTCCATTGACTACAATTATCGACAAGTAGATAGCTTCCTTCATTTTGAACTACCTCAACTATCGGTATGACATTCCTAGTTCTATTATTGCAAATAATGGATGACCCTTAAATAATCAAGATGTATAAGATCTTTGAGAGCAATTCCATATCTAGCATCGCTTTTCAATACCATATTATCCACAAGAGAATGGCCAAGCAGAGGCCTCAAACAAAACAATCCTGAAAAATCCTCAAGAAGACAATGAATGATGCTGGTTAAGATTGGAATGTCCAGCTTAATCCTACACTTTGGGCCTATAGAATGAGTATCCACACACCCACATGAGCTACACCATACTCATTGGTGTATGGATCAGAAGCTATCCTACCTATTGAGGTAGAGATTCCATCACTATGGGTATCATTGAAAGGCCTCATTCTAGATGAGGAGTATCGAGTCAACAGATTGTAAGAGATAGAGCTGCTAGATGAACGTTGGCAATGTACCTTTGATCATCTCAAGGCATATCAACAATGAATGTCTCGAAGCTACAAGCACAAGGTTATACCAAGGGCATTCAAAGTTGGTGACCTAGTCCTAAAAAAGAATCCTTGGAATCAACAAGATAGGGAAAAGAAGGGGAAATTTGAACCCAACTGGTTGGGACCCTTTGTCATCATATCAGCTTATGGATAAGGGGCATATCATTTATCAAATTTAGAAGGGGATGTGTTTGATGAGCCAACAAATAACATTCATTTGAAGAAATTCCACACTTGATTCGTCTAATGCACGGATCAAAGCAAAAAAGCTAAAAAAATAAAAATTATCAAAAAATCATCACTAGGGTGAAAACCTAGTAAACAGGCGTCCTATAGCACACAAAAAAATCAAAAAATCACGAAAAATACAAAAAAATTGAAAAACAAATCAAAAAGTGCAATAAAAGCAAGTGGTGAAAACTTGGCAACAGGCGCTATTTGTCATAGAGCAACTCCACTATCTATAAGTACTCGTATCATATCTTTGGTTCCATCTGATCTAAGCCCATAGACATCACAAAACACTTATAGACACAACATTATCCTAGACATACTTAGCATAGTCACTATCCTTGATTATCTGAATCATATCCCACCATGGCTTGGTGATCATTGTGCATATCCATATCGAAGTAGTATCGACAACAAGGAGCAACATCCTGACCTCACTGGGGGCATTTTGACTTGTGAGTTTAAACAACAGAGAAAACACATAGTAGGACAACAAGGATCAAAACAATCAACATTGACCACAACAATGCAAGAAGGCTAGACATCACGAACTTGAACTGATTTCAACTGAACAAAAGATCTATTTGCAAGATGTTTTATTTGACAAGAATACATTTCGGATAGCATGCATGCTTACTTATGGTTGTTGTTTTTGCTTATCATATCTCCTAAGCAACTCAAAGATGTCTCCAAGACTAGAGAAGCAAGGAAGGAATGTGATGTTTTCTTTGTTATATACGATCTGATGTAGCTCATGATATAAGTGTGCCAAAGCACATATACCCCACATATAGCGGGTCCTCTCTCATACCATCCATCAAAGTACATGGCCCCATCCAACTAACAATCCATGTGATCTCCTATTAGGAAGGAGGAAACCACCAAATAATCCAACTAGAATTGAAGGAAGCGAGGCATATCTGTCTACCATGTCCTGCCAGCCTACTGAGTATCCAACAATATGGGGATCACCAAAAATATCCTGTAGTGCATCTGTCCCCCCTACCTCCTCCATATCATAGACAACCAGCTCGCCTATGATCAGAATCTACAAAATCCAATAGACATCCTCAAGAGTAACAATGATCTCTCTTGTTAGCAAGTGAAAGGTGTTGTGCTCACTATGCCATCGCTCCGCTAAGGCCGTCAACAATTCTCCATTCTTCCGATAGGAAGGAATGAGCAATAAGTGAATCAGTCTGCACACCTCGAGCACTGCTCGATCATCATCAGTCAATCGACTGTACAGGGAGAGTGTCTTCGGGTATCACTCCCAAAGTTGTATAACACCTAAGTCTGCGTATATCAACACATGATTACCATATTAGTTTCACCTATTCTAAGCAATCAAGCATCAAATCTCAATTAAAAAAGGGGAACCTATCAAAGTGATGATAATCATCCTATCACACTAAGCATTCTAAATCATACACTCTTTACAATTAGGTGGGTTCAACTTGACCAATCTATCACAATCCAAGCATCATATCGAAAATCAATCAATCCAAGTCTAATATCACAATCCAAGCATCATATCAAAAATCAATCAATCCAAGTCTCATATCACAATCCAAGCATCATATCAAAAACCAATCAATCCAAGTCTCATATCTTAATCCAAGCATCATATAAAAAATCAACCAATCCAAGTCTCATATCGCAATCCAAGCATCATATCGAAAATCAATCAATCCAAGTCTCATATCGAAATCAAGACCCATATTGCAATCAAGTATCATATCAAAATTAGGAATCATATCAAAATCAGGACCCATATTGCAATCAAGTCTCATATCGAAATCAGGACTCATATCGAATCAAGACCCATATCGATGATAGTTTGACCCATATCGATGACAATTTGATCCATATCAAAAATTGACCCATATCGATGAAAATTTGACCTATATCGACAATCGGCTCGTATTGAATCAGTTGATGCATATCGACAATCGACCCATATAGAATCAGGACCCATATCGACTTAGGACCCATATCGAATCAGGACCCATATTGACAATCGAACCATAGCGACAATTGACCCATATCGACAATTGACCCATATCAACCAGTGAACCATATCAAACCCATTTGACTCGTACCAACTCTTGACACATCGAAATTTGATCCATATCGATTTGATTCATATCAAACGACGACTCATATCAACCCTAGATGAACTTTTCAACACATCAACTCAATATCGACACAATCAACGCATACCAACACATTGATGTGGTGCCAAACATCATAACGACCCTAAACATCAAATTTGCACATGTCAAAATTTTCAAAATTTTCAAAAAACCTCAAACTGTTACTCATGCACTACAACATATGCGTTGTACGATTCAACGTATGCGTTGAGCCGTACACCAAATGCGCTACGAAAAAAATTGTATGCGCAACGTTGTACAACATATATTGTTTGAAAAGGGACAAATGCGCTAAAAGAATTAAACATTAAAAAATCAGAAAATACCCTACCCATACGAGCAAAAAATTGACAAATCTAGCCTAAAACAGGGAAATCTAGCTAAAAAACTTCACAAGTGGTGCAGGAGCACCTAAATGAGTAAAAACTCTCCTTTTTAAGTTTGTCATGCTTTCATGTTTGTAATGTCTTGTGTTAGGTTTATAATATTGTTTTAGGTTGTTCTGTGTCTTGTCTAGTGGTTTTGAGCTCATTTTGTGCTCAAGAGGTCAAGTTTTGCCTTTCAGGACTTGAGTTGACAATTTTGGCAAAAATGTGTAAAATTGCCAAAAAGGTCTCAAAATGCTTTCCAAAGCATTGAAACATGTTTACTATGTGTTTTTAAGCATGTCTTAGGTGTTTAGGTGATTTGAAGAGGTTTGGTTGTCCAAGATGTCATTTTGTGCAACAAAAGTTGCTCACCTATTGAAAAGTTGTCATTTTTGAAGTCAAAAATGTGAAAAACAATGCTACATCAATATGTCTGTACATGACATCTTAAATAACTTAAAATACCTTTAAATAGACCACCCTCTTCCTTGTATATGGTTGGCAAATGTGGAAACAAAGTCTTTCTTAATAAAGAAGTGCAAAATTCTAGCTTTTAATGTGTTTTTCTCTCTTTTAGAGTAGCAATCCGTACTGTGCCTTTTGGGAAGTGTACATATTGGTTTCCCAATGCTATTCAATTGATCATTGCACTAGTTTTCTTTTTTGCAAGTTGGTGAAATAAAAATTCTTTCATTCTGTGTGCTCACTGCCCTGTCAAGGGTTTATACTCCATAATGGATCAACTTGACTAAAAAAATTCATTGGGCTCCCATGGAGGAACTTGGTCAAGTTGATGAGAGATTATACAGTGTAAATATCTTCTTGTTTGGCCAGGGATATGCACAAGGAGTTTGTGTGAGATCCTACTAGGCAAGTTGAGTGGGTAACTTGGTAGTAGTTGAAATTATGAGCAAAATGTTGTTCTCAAAGTCTATTTGAGCTAACAACATTTGGAAAAGGTCTGAACCTTCCCTATGAGTGAATTGGAGCAAGTTGGAGCACCAAACTTTATTCATTTTGCATCTTAAAGTGTCACTGTTTGTGAAGGGCAGTGAACTCCCTGTTTTGGGAAATATTGTGGTTTTTGGCACCAAGTTTGATTTTGGAACCTTATATGTATGAAGACCTCACTATACTTATTAAATGCAGAGTTATTGTGTTGTTTGAAGGATTGTTGACATTATGGTGCAGGCAGTTTGAAGTTCTAACCCAATGTAATGCAGCCTAGAAAGTGAAAACTCAGAAAAACAGTGATTTTGATAGTGTTTTTTTTCTTTTTCAGTTTGTTTGCCAAGTGTTTGGCATAATGCTTGATTGTTAGTGGAAGGGAAGTCATTGGTATGTTGTGGCAGAGGTTTATTAGTAGTGTGGAGGTTTGAAGTAAGCTTAGGAGTGAGATGCTTTGGTGTAAGAACTAAAACCCTCACCAAACCCTATAAAAGTGCCATAAATAGTGGACAATCCTCATTTTGCATTAACAGTGGCCTAAACCATGAAAATCTATTAGCATATACCTCTAAAACACCATTGAAGTCAAGTTTGTTGGAGGAATTTCCCATCATTGGGTTGGGTGAACAAAAAGGTGCCAATTAGCCCTCCACGAGCTATAAGCCTTTTGACTGCAAAACTCACACTTTTCAAGAACTCGATTGGTTTGGGTTTGGTAGAACTTGAAGAACCTATGGATAGCTATCTAGGGACATTGAAGGACACCCCTCCACCTTCTTGACAGTATGACAGAGACATTTGGGGTTTGTAGTCTAGCAAAGGGATTGAGTAAGAAGACCAAAAATGCTTAAGTACCCCAAATTTACATAAGGTCAAAGACAATACTTTTGCTTAGGTTCCTAAACCATTTGGAGGAGCTTGTAATGACAAAGAACAATCAGAATAATTCCCAAAGGATAGAGGAATGTGTAGGAAAGTATGTAATGGTTGGATATAGTCAATAGTGGATGAGCAAGGGAATGAGCTCACTCAAAAGGGGAGCTTGTTTGGAAAGAGATGCATGAGTTGCTTGGCGTTAAAACCTCAAGAATGATTTTGAAAACATATACAACAGCCTCAAACAAGTCTTTGGGAAACAAATTGAACCATTAGACTTAAACATCCTTGTTGAGCACTTTCTAGCAAACTCCCTATCAACAAGGAAGGTTAGAAATTCGAACTTACTGGTGGCTTGTACTTCGCTGGCCTCTGATAGCATCGAACCCGCTCAAATCGATGTCTATGGTAGGGGGGCTCCATTTATTCTCTCCTCTCCAAAATCCAATCTCCAAATACCAAGTGCACAAATGAGGTGGAAATGGAGCCCCTTGAGGGTTTGTATAGCCCATGCTGATGCAAGAAACTATGTTGCCTTGATGGATGTGTAGGCATGTACGTGCTATACCCACATTAGTTCACCATTTTTTGGTATTCTTTTTAATAAAATCCATTAGATGTATATAGTTTTCTCTTGAATGAATTTTTTTTTTCTTTACACACCCGATTAGTAGGCTTCACTATCTTAGGTAGATCTCTAACAGCTTGAGTAGATCTTGTCTTAATCATGTAGTCAAAGTTAGCATGACACATTCTCCTATTCTACAACCAACTCTCATCAATCTATGCAATCAAGCAACTTTTCTCACCAACATTCAAATGAAAGATATTACCTTTAGTCTTAGTTCCTGATGTAATTTCTATACAAGAGTTACTGAAGATCTTATATTTCTCATTCTTGAATTGTAAATCATATCCCTTATCAACCATCTGTCCAACACTAAAAAGATTATGCTTCAAACCTTCAACATATTAAACATCATCAGTATTATGCTTACCATCAAGAGAAATAGAACCTCTACCATGGATTACACAAGCTTTGTTGTCTCCAAATCTCACTACATTGTCATCATACTTCTCCATATTCAAAAATTTACCTTTATCACATGTCATGTGATGTGAACAACCACTATCAATCACCCATTCATCTTTCTCTTCAATCTTAGTAGCCAAGGCTTTCTCTTCAACAATGAAACTTGTAAAATCAACAGGTACCAGATCATCTTCCTTGATAGAAATTAACACAAATTCATCTTTTGAATTCCCTTTCTCAAACTCATCATCTGACACACCTTCATCAACAACATAATAACACTTCTTCTGATATCTATACTTGCGATTAGGCTTGTAAGGCTTACCATACTTTGACACACTTTTTGCTCTCTCAAGACACCTAGAAGCAAAATGACCAATCTTATTGCATGAAAAACATTTCAAAGGTAACTTCCCTTCATACTTACCAGCTTCCTTAGACAATCTTCTGGTAATAAGTGCTTCAAGCTCTTCCAATTCTCTTTCCTATTCTTTCATCTCTCTTATTTCCTTTTCATACCTGGAAACCCTAGTTGAAATCTCTCTCAGATCATACTTTTGCTTCCCAAATATAGTAGCTTTAAATAGAGTCTCAACTTTGCCATGTGATTCACCAAGTTCGCTCAATTCAAAAGCAACAAGCTTACAAACCAGCATACCTCTTGTCAAAGTTGTCACGGTCTAGATCTCATTAATAGCAATGATTTTGTGTTTATAAGTAGGAGGCAAGGATCTCAACACTTTAGCCACAATCGCATCTTCTTCAAGGACTGCACCAACACATTTGATGTTCAGCACAAGATCATTCACTTTAGCCATAAAGGATGAAATATTCTCATCTTCTTCCATTCTCAGTAACTCATACTTTCCTTTGAAGCTCTACAATTTAGAAACTTTCACATGTTTATCTCCTTCCTACAAGGTTTCTAGATTCTCCCAAATCTCATGTGCAATCTGCGATCCCATCACATTAGTCATCTCTGCATTAGTCAAGACACTTAGCAATGCTTCTTTATCTCTTATATTATGTTCAACATCCTTGATCACAACTGCAATAAGCGGACCATTCTGAGGAACATTGTATGCATTATTCATTATCTTCCAATAATCTTCTCCAATACAATTCAAGCGAACTTCCATCTGGTTCTTCCATATAGAGTAATTAGTTCCATTAAATCTCAAACTCTCCTTCTTGAAAACAATAGCTACTGTAGACACTCAAAATTGTCATGTCTAATTAAATAAATATTTTATTTATTTAATTATCTAAGCCTAATTCTTCTATTAATTAAATAAATCTTTATTTATTTAATTAATTCATTTATCCTCTTCTAGCCTTATTTCTCATTTAAATAAATACATTTATTTATTTAAATTATCCCTTTCCTATATTAAATAAATATTTTATTTATTTAATTGTCCTACTTCTTCTATTAATTAAATAAATCTTTATTTATTTAATTAATTCATTATCTTTTTCTACACATGACACATGTCATTCATCTCTTATTTCCTACACTATCTACCTCTTTCATTATTTTGGTATTTCTTATACCTACCTCTAATCCTAGCCGACCTCTCTTTTTACACCTCTCAATCTTAACCCTCCATTTCTTATTGTGTCTTCTATTTAAGGAGATGCTTTCTTCATTGACAAACCCTAATGACTAATTTTGGAGGACTTAGCTACACTACAATTCTACTTGCAACCACATTCCGTTCTTTATTGAGCTCTTGTGCACATAAAAATCTGAGGGCAAGCATATCAAACAAGATCAATGGAGATAGGAAGAATGGAGATCAAAACCCTAGTGGACATGTGATGGTATAATCTTTGTGATTTTTGAGTTATTTTGCATTGTCTTAGGTTATCTTCATATGTTATGGTGGATCTTTGTTCATTGTTAGGCTAGGGTTTGGTGGTTGAATCCATTTTAGTCTTTCAATATTGTTGTTTATTGCTATCCATTTTCACCATATACATTTTGGCACGCCCAGTGGGACTCTTGTCCCTTTTGCATTTAACATTTTTGTTGCAGATTTTGCATTTTTGAAGTTGCAGATCGAACGATTTCGACGACATTTTAGGTTTTTTCCGCGTCTGCGAGTGTTCGGATCGCGTTTTTGTATTTCAGAGGCGTCTGTGATATCTTTTATCGCGTCTGTGTTTCTGTCATTTTTATTTTTTTGCAGGTTTCCGAAAGTCGTGTCTGTGATCCCGAATCGCGTCTGTGAACCATCTGATCGCGTCTGCAGAATAAAGAGGCGTCTGTGTTATTAAATCGCGTCTGCGAATCACAGAACCGCGTTTGTGTAGGACAGACGCGTCTGTGTCTGGTATAACAGCGTCTGTGCATTCTGTTTTTGCAAAACTTTTTTTCAAGTTTTTCGATTCGGCTTTTCGGATTTTGTACTTAGGGTTTCAGATCTGGTTTATTTTTGGCTAACCTTTGCAGATCTAGCTAACCTGGTTTGTGCAGCTTGCTTTGGAGGCAAATACGTTTTTGTTGAAGGCCCCTTTTCACAAAGTCTTTTTGGGTTTTCTTAAAATTTACCTAACTTGTGTGCTTGCAGGAAGGGGTTATCATTTGAAACAACCCAAACTACTAACAATTTTGTTGCAGGGCCTTAGCTAGGGTTTTGTAATTTTATTTGTGTGCCTTGTCTTCATAGCTTAGCAAACACTTCAATTGGTGCACTAAAATTGAACCATTGTCTTTTGTGTCTTGAGCAATAGGCTCTTTTTGTTTACTCTTTAGAGGGCCTGTCTTCCTGTGTGGTCATTAGGACTACTAGTGAGAAGAGAACGACCCAAGTGGTAGCAAAAAAAAAGCCATCTTCTTCCAAGCCACTATAATCAAATGTATTCATGGTGAAAACTATGAATAACGTGTGCTGATTAGTTCATACCGACACTATGTCTCCCCATAAACCCGTTTGATCAAATTTATTTGATCATTTGTAGGGCGTAACCCCTACCGGCTGGGAGCCTTCTGTATTTACAGAGCTGAAAGTGCCGCATGTATGGCCACACGAGTGGATGCCCTTACTAGCACCATTTTGTTTTAGATGCCCAAATCCTTCTAGTTGTTGAGGCAGGAGGTCGGACCTCTGGTAGCGGCCCACACACATACGGTTCTTAGTAGAGATACAAAGTTCGCCATGGGGAGTTTTCATGGGGACTGATGCTTGGCTGACCCGAGAAGTGAGTGCCGAGGGTGGAGCCAGTGAGGTCAAGAATCTAAGTATCCGCTCTGAATAGCGTAGCCTCGGGGGTAAAACCCCATGTGGGATCAACAATTATTGTCCTGGCCAGCCATAAGAATTGTGCTTGACTTATGATAAACATTCAAACAATCAAGACAAAACAGCAAAACATTGTGTCTTTTGTGTCTTCAAGTGTATGCAAAAAACTTTTTACATCAAACAACACACTTTTTGGAGTCTAAACAGTCTGCAAACATTGGGTCATCAACACTGTGTCCTCTTGTCACGAAAAACAGTCGAAAAATCAGATTTGGTCACAGCAAAACAAATTCACAGATAGGAACGATTGCACTAAGGTTACAGAAACGCGTCTGTGTCTGTTAAAACCGCGTCTGTGTCTGATAAACGCGTCTCTGAAGTACAGAATAGCGTCTGTGTTTTTACCAGCGTCTGTGTCAAACAGAGACACGTCTGTGTCTGGAAATCGCGTCTGTGAAGTATACAGGCGCGTCTGTGTCCACAATTGCAAAAAACTGTTACAGTCTTAGCAAACATCAACAGGAAATCTCAGAATCACGTTTGTGTCAAACAGAATAGCGTCTGTGTATTAAAACCGCGTCTGCGAAGTATACAGAGGCGTCTGTGTCAGGATTTGAAAAGTTTAACAGTCAAGCAAACAAAGAAATCAGTTTCGGCACACTTGAGCTTCCTAGGTTGTCTCTTCAGATTTCATCTAGCATTCAGCCTGTTCTAAGGTCTTACACAGTCCATCATTGCTTCATACCTCATTTTACATTCATACTTGTCTAAACTTGAGTCAAAAGGTCACTTGCTTGTCCTCACTATACTTTGTCAACACACTACATACTACAACACTTTGCTAAGTGGTCCCTCATCAAGGTTTCTTACCTTTGGGTCTCATTTGGTCTTACTTAGAGTCAAGGTCAGCTTACCTCATCAAGAGAAACTATCCTCTCTTTGGAAGTCACACCTACTCTACTACGTACATACTTGGTCTTACACTTTGGACATTGCAAGTAAACTTCAGATTCATTTACACTCCATACAACTCTTGGTCTTACATACTCTTGTCATTTTCGTCTAAGTCTCTCACATATTGGTCTAACACCTAGTTCATGGTTGAAACCCGTCTTCAAAAATCTAGGAGAAAAGCTAAAGAAGCTCAAGGGCCCGTAAACATGAGTTCTTATGAGTATGACAATGATGTCTTCTACAATCCTGAGCACACTACATTACCAGACATGAATGTTTATAGACACAATCCAAATATGGAAAGCGCAAACGCTATACACAACGCTACACACAATGATAATGTGGACAATTCTTCAATACTATCAGCAGACATACAAGAATCTATAATGGATCCTCAATTCAATAGATTGGTTGAAGAGATAATGAGGAGAGATCGTCAATACTTTCTAAACATGATGGCACAAAGTGGAGCTAAAATACCACATGATTTTGACTTATCTCAACTTATGGAAAGTAGACCTTCACAACAAACTCAACCTAATAGTGGAGGACCCAATAATATGATGCCGGAGTCACCATCAGTTTTGCTTCAGAAACCAGCAATCCCACATACACAAGCTCAAATGCATGATACTTACACTCAAAGACCATCATGGAGGCCCTATGTTCAAACACATGCTCAAGATATGGGTCAACCAAGACAAATGGATACTCAAGGACTTCCTCAAAATTTTGACACAAGGAGACCTCATGCCAAAATTGGGGGCAACGCAATGGAAAATGAAAGGCCTATTGAATATGGTTTATATACACAAAACAGATATGGGGTCCCTCAACAAGAAATTACGCCAAGTGCTCCATACATGTCGCAACAATATAGACCTCCATATGGACATGTCTACGATCAGTATCATCCATACATGCAACAAGCTCCTCCTCAAATGGGTGTTTCAAACATGGGATATGCTACAAGAAATCCATCTCCTCCCAAAAATAATTTGGAGCAACAAATTAGAGATCTACAAAAGAAAGTGGAAGACATGGGCACATCAAAACCCACATATACTATGAGAGATATATGCCCTTATCCATTTGATAAGAGCATTCCAATGCCTCCGTTTCCTCCGCACTTTGCAACACCAAAATTTGACAAATATAGAGGGAGAGGAGACCCCAAGGCACACATAAGACAATTCTTCACAGCTTGCATTGAGGTAGCAGCAGAAGAAACATACTTAATGAGGTTGTTCCCACAGAGCTTAGGAGATCAAGCGATGGAATGGTTTTCTCAATTACCTCCTGGTATTAAGTCATGGGGTGACTTAGCAGAGGCATTCATTCAGCATTTCTCTTACAACATTGAAACAGATGTCTCAGTTACTACCTTGTGCAATACGAAACAAAAAGAAGGAGAATCTTTTGCGTCATTTTTACAAAGATGGAGAAACTTAGCTAGCAGATGCTCTTGTGAAATCCCGCAAAAACAAATGGTGGAAATGTTCACACAAAATGTTAACAAGGCTATTGGTTATGATCTCAGAAAAGCTTGTTTGTCTACATTTAAGGATGTCATTGAAAAGGGCCTAGCAACAGAAAAGGTCTTAATTGAACAAGGAGTTATCAAACTATTCAAAGAAAACAAAGAGGACTTTAAGGGAAAGGACAAACCAAAGTTTTGGAACAAGAACAAGAACACAGTTAATGATGGTGTTGTTGATGCTAACACAGTGAGACCAAAGTTCATCTTTTCTGGATCAAATTCTACCAACAATCAAGTGAACAATCAAACGGCTGCTAAACCACGAAGGAAGTACACTCCATTGGGAGAACCACTTGAATCAGTATTCAAAAAGCTTGTAGCAAACAAAGTGATCACGGTCCCAGATTTTCCTCCATATGAACCAAAGGTAAAACCGAATTGGTGGAATGATGATGAATATTGCGAATTTCATAAGAGCAAGGGTCACAAGACAAGTAATTGCCATCGATTGAAAAACATTGTACAAGATCTCATTGACAGAGGAGATATTGAGATTGAGGGACATTCATCTAACCAAGAGCATGAGATGTTTAAGGAACCATTCCCAAAACATGACAAGGGAAAAGGCAAAGTCACAGATGATCAAGCCAATTACACCAGAACATCTTACAATTATGATTCCACTATTAATCACATCTCAATGGACAATCATATTTCTACCATTACTATCAAAAATAAAAATCCTGAGAATCCTCCTCAGCGACCTAAAATTATCCTAAAAGGTGTGGGATCTTCATCCGAAGCTACCTCTGAATGTCATGTCACAACCCGTCGAGGTAAGATCACATTGCCAGGAACCTCTTCTAAGAATACCAATCTTCCGTCAACTAAGCCTGAGTACGATCTTGTAGAGCAATTAGGGAAAACACCCGCACTCATCTCTATTCTTGAGCTCTTACGTATATCTCCTGCACATAAAGCTATCCTTGACAAAACCTTGAGAGATACTGCTGTCCCTACTGATCTGAACGTGGACCAGTTTCAAGCCATGGTGGGATACCTATCCGTTCCACACTCCCTCACATTCACAGAAGCCGATGACGCCTCCATAAGTCAGCCTCACAATGCACCTCTACATATTGAAGCCTTCATACATAAACACCGAATAAAACGAGTCCTGATAGATGGAGGAGCAGGTCTTAATATTTGTACATTAAGCACCATCAGACAATTGGGATATTCTGACAAAGCTGTGAATGCTACAAACCAAATCACTATTAAGGCTTATGATGATGAAGAGCGTTCGTCCAAGGGCACAGTCATCTTACCACTAAGAATAGGGCCAGTCACAAAGGACGTGATTTGTCAAGTCCTGGATCTAGACCTCACGTATAACATATTGCTAGGACGTCCATGGATTCATGAAATGAGAGCGGTCCCATCAACATACCATCAGTGCATAAAATTTCCTCATAATGGAGTCGAGGTAACGGTCAATGGTGATCCAAATCCATTCATATATTGCAATAACTTGAGATCACATACTGAGATTATCATTCCCAGCAATCGTGAGGCTACTCCTTCTTCAGCATATATTGATCCTGAGTCATTAAAGCCCTCGACATCCAAACAAGGTGAACTTAGAGCCAAGTTTCAAGACAAAGGCATGGGAGAATACACTCTGAATCAAACAATGTTCTTACGACAAGTCATGAACTCCCCCAAGGAATATGGGAGACCACATCCTAATAAGCAAATCTCCATCATGCTCTTCAAATGGGATCCTACCATCTTTCAAAAATGGGGCGAACTAGAGGAAGAAAGTTTATATAAAATGCTATATAAGGACGCTGAAGATGATACACATGATCAAATTATAATACCCTGTGAAAACTATGGTAAAGGTTTCAAAATTCTGCAGAGATTCGGGTATGATGGAAAAAGTCCTCTCGGACTACGCAAAGAAGGTGTCATGGAGCCTCTACAACCTGAGCTAACTACAAGAAGGGAACGCTCTAAGGGGCTTGGTTTTCTAAATCCCAAGATTCAAAACAAGAGAACAAAACAGATATGGCGAGTCAAAGTGGCTGAAGTTCAACAAGAGGATAATTATTCCACAGACTCCAATGAGTGGGAATGGGGTTCAGACAAATCCTCCAGCGACTATGAACTCAATGAGACATTTAGAGAGCCAGATGAACCTACAGAGGAGGAGGAGTTTTACAAGAAATTCAGAGTTGGTCAAGAACCGACCCATAAGGATCCCGCACAAGCTTCGTTTCAGGGCCCTAGGTCAGGATCACATAGGATGAGGACACCTGTCCCTGAGGGTGCTACTAGTGATGATAATTTGGACTCACTCACGATCGACACTGATGAGGAGAGTGCCATTGACGACCTCGATGACTATCTTGACATACCTGAATATAACCACATCTTCACTATTAGCCTTGCGGACTCTAAAAACACTAAAGATCTTCCCCTCGTTCACCCCCAACTCATTGACTGGGATCAGGATGGACCACCACAGATTGATACATTTCAAAATGACGAAGCTATTGTTGATTATCTTGGCATTCGCGAAGATCTTCCTCTTGGAGACCATAAAGCAGGATACGCCATAGAGCTAAATAACATGGCATACTTTGGTGAGGGTGTCGGGCCTTCTAGTCGCAAAAATGTGAAAATAAAGACAAAACAAGGGTCTTATGGCGAAAACCACACTGTGGCGCTCTCTGACTCTAAAAAAGTAAAAAGAAAGGACGTATCTGAGGGTGAAAACCTCTCTGAGGCGCCCGAAGATGGAAGGCTTGACATTCTCCCAGCATCATACGAGGAAAAATCATCCATGTTGGTAGAGGAGACTATAAAGACAAACATTGGTGCAGCAGAGGTTCCACACAACATATTTTTGGCTCAATCATTGACAGAGGCCGAGAAAGCAAGGTTCATAAGCTTCTTTAAGGAACGACAAGTCAACTTCGCATGGTCTTATGCTGATATGCCTGGACTAGACCCCGACTTAGTAATGCATCATTTAACAGTCAAACCGGGGGCAAAACCAGTAAAACAGAAATTGAGGAAAATGCATCCACAGGTGGCATTGCTAGTCAAGGCAGAGCTGGAGAAATTACTAGATGTCGGATTCATACGCCCAATTGATTATCCCGAATGGATTTCCAACTTAGTACCTGTTAGCAAACCAGATCGCAGCATCCGAATATGTACAGACTTCAGGGATATCAACAAGGCTTGTCCGAAGGATGATTTCCCATTACCAAACATTGATTTAATTGTTGATCTCACAGCAGGCCATGAGATGTTATCTTTAATGGACGGATTCTCTGGATATAATCAGATCAGGATTGCACCTGAAGATCAACATAAAACATCATTCACTTGTCCATGGGGAACCTTCTGCTGGAATGTCATGCCCTTTGGGCTGAAAAATGCAGGTGCCACGTATCAACGAGCCATGACTACTATCTTCCATGATCTCATGCATGTAAAGGTGGAAGATTATGTCAACGACCTTTTGGTTAAATCAATAGACAGAAATACACACTTGGACATACTTTCAGTTGCTTTTGATAGGCTGGAAAAATACAAGGTAAGATTAAACCCAAAGAAATGTGTCTTTGGAGTAACCTCCGGGAAGCTCCTAGGATTCATTGTGTCTAAAAGAGGAATAGAAGCGGATCCAGCAAAAGTCAAGGCTATCTTGGACATGCCGCCACCCAAGAATATCAGTCAACTTCGGTCTTTACAAGGGAGACTCCAGTCCATATGAAGATTCATAGCACAACTTGCAGATAAGTGTAATCCTTTCCAGCACCTGCTACACAAAAACATTAAGTTCAAATGGGACGAGAACTGTCAACAGGCTTTTCAGGCACTTAAAGACTATCTTTTGAACCCGCCAGTTTTGATGCCACCAATTCCGAATCAACCATTGCTACTTTACATATCAGCTACTCCAACAGCACTGGGGGCACTACTAGCACAGCAAATACCTGACGGCAAGGAAAAAGCAGTCTACTATATCAGTCGCACATTGGTGGGATATGAGCTCAACTACACACCAATTGAGCGTGCATGTCTCGCTGTGGTCTTCGCTTCACAAAAATTACGACATTATATGCTTACTCACAAGACCAAGTTGATTGCCAGAATTGATCCACTAAAATATCTGCTCAACAAAGCTACACTTACTGGGCGACTGGCCAAGTGGGTAATGATTTTGAGTGAATTCGACATTGAATACGTGGACAGAAAAGCCATAAAAAGACAAGCCATTGCAGATCAACTGGAAGATGCTCCCATGATAGATGATGTTCCTCTACAGTCAGAATTTCCAGATGAGTCCATTCTAACAATATCACCTGCAAAGCCATGGCAACTATACTTTGATGGCTCATACACACAACATGGGGCAGGAGCGGGTATACTCTTTATAACTCCCCAAGGTGATTCTATACCAAAGTCATACCGCTTATCATTTCCTTGTACCAACAATATAGCGGAATACGAGGCATTAACAACTGGGTTAAGAATTGCAGTTCAGTGGAAGATCCAGGAACTTCGTGTTTTTGGCGATTCTCAACTTGTCATCCGTCAAGCAACTGATGATTATCAAACAAAAGATGAAAAGCTAATGCCTTACAAACAACTGGTAGATGATCTGAAACAACACTTTGCAAAGATAGAGTTTGAGCAGATACCAAGAGAACAGAATCGTGCTGCTGATGCCATGGCTACAATTGCTTCACTCATTGACCTACCGCAAAATGAGACCTATTATGAGTTCCTGGTTGACAACCTGCTGATTCCATCATATGAGATCACTCTTACGGAAATGATATGTGTTGTTGGTCCTGAATCCCAGTTATATGGTTCCATATTCACATACCTTCGCGACAACATCTTACCTCCCGATTTATCGAACAACCAACGTCGCGCTTTCATCCGCCAATCCTCCCGATACGTTATCCTAGCTGATATCCTATACCGACGAGGTCTAGATGGCACCCTCCTTAGATGTTTAGAGAGTGACGAAGCTCAGATTGCGTTACGAGAAGTGCACGAAGGGATATGTGGTCCGCATACTAGTGGTCCTACCTTGGCCAAGAAACTCATCAGGACTGGATACTACTGGCCTACTATGGAAAAAGATGCATATCAGTTTGTCAAGAAGTGTAAGCAGTGTCAAATTCATGGACACCTCATACACGCACCAGCACAAGAACTACAGCCACTTGCATCTCCTTGGCCCTTTTGTCAGTGGGGACTCGATCTCATAGGCAAGATTCACCCTCCTTCTTCCAATGGACATAAATTCATTATCACAGCCACAGAGTATTTCACAAAGTGGATTGAAGCCGTGCCTCTCATGCAAGTTACTGGGAAACAAATCGCTACTTTCATCCTGAACTACATCATTTGCCGATACGGGATTCCTACTTCCATTATCACCGATAACGGGCGTCCTTTCAAGAACCAGGATGTTCGTGAACTCTGTGAGCGCTTCCATATCTCTCATCGTTTCTCCACACCATATTACCCCCAAGGTAATGGCCAAGCTGAGGCGTCTAACAAAACAATTCTCAAAATACTTAAAAAGACAGTCGACGACGCTGGCCGTAACTGGCATGTCCAACTCAATCCCGCACTTTGGGCCTATCGTACCAGTGTCCGCACACCTACAGGGGCTACACCTTACTCACTTGTCTACGGTGCTGAATCCATCTTGCCTATTGAGGTCGAGTTACCTTCTTTACGGGTCTCCTTGAGAAACATAATCAACGATGAAGACTACAGGGTCTCTCGCTTACAAGAACTAGAACTGCTGGAGGAACGACGACACACTGCTTTTAATCATCTCAAGGCTTACCAACAACGAATGAGTCGCAGTTACAATCACAAGGTCAAGCCTCGCACATTTGAGGTAGGTGACTTAGTCCTCAGAGAGAACCCCAAGAATCAGCAAGATAGAGAAAAGAAGGGCAAATTTGAACCCAACTGGCTTGGTCCTTACATCATCACAACAGCATATGGATCTGGGGCATATCAACTCTCAACTACAGAAGGGGAATCTTTGGAGGATCCTATCAATAGCATGCACCTTCGCCGGTTCCACACATAAGCTCTTTTTGAGTATCCTAATGCAAAAATACAAAAAAAAAAAAAATTCAAAAATACAAAAAAAATTATAAAACAAAAAAAAATCATTACTTGGTGAAAACCTGGCAAACAGGTGCCTTGTGACAACAAAAAATTTGAAAAATCGAGAAAAGTAAAGAAAAATAATTTCGTCCAACGGTGAAAACCACTTCGGTGGCGCCCTGGGCAAGTACCATGGTGAAAACTGGGTCACCAGCGCCATGCGTAGGGACTTTGCTCCTCCCTCCTTCAGGATTCTCTTTCATCCTTTCACTTTGCACACACTCACAACTTATTCGCTCACAATAAACTTACCCATTCCCATCATGGCTTGTTATTGATCTACCCAAGATTGGTTAGCCATTCATAATAAACCCTCCCTTTTCACTCCCTTTCAATCCATAATAAATCAGATCCTATCTGTGACTACGGCCAATTCCTACGTCTAGTAATGGGTGTGGAACTGAGAACATCACATGTTTCGAGGAGTACAGTTTCTTCTAGTTTCCTTCAAGTCTATCCGCGCGCAATCCGCAATAAAGCAACATTGGCATCGCAAATCCGCAATAAGGTTTTGTCTTCTCCACAATAAAGTATCAGTTTCATGGAATCAGTCAGTTTCAGATGAGACGCAGCAGCAACAATGAGCTTCAACAAAATCAAATCTTTCAACAGACTCAGACAACATATGGTTCAGTGCTATCTATCCTTTTTGTGAAAATGAACATTGTGACCACAATCAAAATTTGACTTATACAAGTGACAAGAGACACTAAACTTGAGGACTACAGTGGATGTTGGTGTCGAGTCTTGGTTTTCTTTTGGTTTTATCTTTTTGGTGACATGTCTTTTAGCTTTTCCAGGATGTCTTTGACTAGAGATTCTATCTCCAGGATGTCTTTGACTAGAAAGGCGAGGATGGGGTATCGTCACTTATTTGCATTTGCTGTCTGTGGATTGTCTTTTAGTAATGCTATGACTTGTCCAAGGATATGAGGACACTGTGAGTCTAGTATGAACTGGGGCATTCCTTGTTTGTGACTGTCTTATCTCCATGCAAACAGGTACAATGACTTTCTGGGCCGAACATATGCCTCGATTGTCATAACCTATTCTGCCATAATAAAGCTCAATGATGATAACGCACAAGAAGCTCTTTCACGTTCATATCTTCTGTCTTCCATCCCCCTTTCTTGATTGACTTCCATTGTCCTTCTCGAGTCCGCGTAGCCCGCTATCACATGACTGAGTATAATGACACACCAAAAACATTTGCATTTCATATAGTTGCACCTGCATCACCACATATAAGCATTTCATACATACATATAGATATTACAATTGCATCACAACAATTTACATTTGCATTATCATATTCATTTGCCTCACATACATTTTCATTTGCATCATGCATCACATATACAACATAACAGAACAAAAATATATGGCATTGCATCATATAAGCATCCATATCATAAAACATGCATCACATAAGAACATCTCATCACATAAGGTACACATGCATATAGCTGTCGCAAAAGATGAATCATCTCATATATATAATCAAATGTGTCATAATACAATGATGTCAAAAGAATCATATGGCTACAAAAGAATCACCCGCAGGTGTCTACAATACAATAATGGTACATATACTGATACAATGGGAGCCCACTATAGCTATGAGGAACTCCCTCCCTCGGAGCCGCCTCGCCTCGACGGAGTCTGAGCTATAGATGGACCCGCTCCAGGATCCCCCTGTCCCTCTGGTGGTGGTGGAGGCCCCATAACCCCACCGCTGGATGCCTGTCTCCTGCGGCTCCCTCCCGTAGCCGTCGCTGTGCGCGACGATCTCTGGAAGCTCCTAGCCCGCTGCTCTGCTGGCACGGCTGCATAATATAGATCCCTCCAGTAGGCGATCTCCTCTCCGGCTCGCAAAACATATGCGTAGCCTGCCCCTGCATCCTCTGCTGCCCGCCTCCCTGCCCTAAGAGCTGTCTCGGCCTCGGTATATCTCTGGATGGCCTGATCCCTCTCCCGCTCTGTATCTCGGACCCTGATCCTGAGGTGGTTCCTCTCTCGAACCAAATCCTCAATCTCATCTGCCTGGCCCTGGCAGATCTCCCGCAGCCTCACCACCTCATCCTCCTCAGAGTCTCCGCTCTCCGTCCCTGCCTGTGGCTCCTCCTCTACAGGTGCCTGTCCCTGTGCCTCTGCCTGCACCTGTCCCTGTGCCTGTATAGGTACCTGTGGCTGTACCTGTCTCTGTCCCTCTGGCTGCACCTGTCTCTGTCCCTCTCTGGGACCCTGTGCTGCTGGCACCTGTAGGGGCAGTCCACCCCGTCCTCTCACCACTGGAGCTGCTCTCTCCTGACCTCCCTCCCTCCGAGGTGCTACCCGTCTCTCTCCCACCACTCCCCTCCGCCTCCGTCGGCCCCTACCTCCATCCCCTCCTCCCTCATCATCCTCTCCTCCACCCTCTCCATCCACTGGCTCTGCTGGATCTGTCAACCTAGGAAATGGATGCTCTGCCCAGTACGCAGAGTACTCTGCGTCCATCCCTGCATCATCTACCTCTGGCCACATGTCCCATGGCATCGGCATCATCTCCGCTAGCTGCATCACTGCCTGATCATAGGATAACAGTGGGCCAAACTGCACCTGATCTCTGACCGTACGGGCATACATGCCCGAGCCTCGCGGCATCCTCTGAATCCTGCCATACTGCCTGCATACCCTATCCACCAGCTGTCTCTCTAATATATAGGGTATCCGCCCAATCAGGTACCTGCTCCGGAAGGTGTAGGGCAGCTCCAGTGCATCGTCCCCCCACTCCTCGCACCCCAGGTACGGCCTCCAGATCACCATGTCAATATCATCAATGACTCTCCTCCAGTGCTCCAATCTCCCAATCCGAGGCTGGGATGTAATCATCGCATATAGGTGCACAAAACTCTGTCCCTGTCCTCTGCCTCTGAAATGAATAGGTCGTGTGATGGGAAGGTGCTCATAGGCCCACACCTGCAAGAGAGTCACACCGCAGCCCAACCCCACTGATCCATGGTATACAAACTGATGCAGTTCATAATACAAATGTGCTAGGACACATGGCCCCCATGCATACCTAGTGTGCTCTGCCATCAGCGTCTCCAAGGCCCCTCCCCAGCCCACTGCCAATCCTCGTGTGGCCCTGTCTGGACACAAGTATCCACTGATAACTCCCCCAACAACTGCCAGCAATGCTAATCCTGTGGCAGTCATGGTGTCCCAGGCTACATGGCCTGCTCGCATCTCCAACTCAGGATCCTGAAAGACCCGTCTCAAGGCCTCCCTGTCACCGTCACGGTCGTAGGGGATCAACTCTCCATCAATGGGAACATGTAATATCCTGTATACATCCTCCAGTGTCACTGTCATCTCACCCATCGGCAGGTGAAACGTGCATGTCTCTGAGTGCCATCTCTCGGCCAACGCAGTCAGCAACCCCATGTTTGCCCGAAACTCGGGCACATAGAGCATATGTGTGAGGCCCATCTCCTCAACGGAAATCATGTCCTGGATAGACAACTCTGGTCGCAACCTCTGAGTCGATGGGAATCTCTCCCGTGACTCCAACATCGGCAAATACTCCTGCAGTCAAGCAAATCAATCTTGTCAGTTATCGTGGCATTCACTGTTTATCACAAAATGCTACTTGCTACCTAAATGCATATGGCTATCTACCCTAGTGACACTCACTGTTCATCACAAAGTGTTGCTATTTATCCTAGTAGTGCTCACTGTTCATCACAAAGTACTACGTGTGTGACATTCCCTGTTCATCACAAAGTGTCACTCACATTCGCACTCCCTGTTCATCACAAAGTGCTGCATATCCTGGTGCTCCCTGTTCATCACAAAGTGCCTTGATCTATCCTAATCTTCCTAGAGGACCTGCTTGAGTGTATCCTCTCAGCAGCTTATCCAATCGACAGCGTATGTTCATCACAGAACTGCCGATTTGACCTAAAGGACTAAAACCATGCATTTAAACACACAAACGCACTGTTTCAACACACACGCGCTTTTACCTCATAAACGCGCTTATAGACTGCATAAACGCGCCTCTGCAACACAGACGCGCTTTCTGAACACAAACGTGCCTATGCCAGACACAAACGCGACCAGGGAACACAGACGTCCCTGCATGACATAAACGCTACTAAAAATCACAGACGCTGCTGAATTTCACAAACGCGTCCGCAATCAACACAAACGCGGTTCCAGGCACAGACGCGCCTGGACCCGACACAGACGCGCCTGTTGGACACAGACGCGCCTGGCGCTGACACAGACGCGGTTGCGCGTTTTTGCACTTTTAAACTATCCTATTTCTAGCGCATTTATTGCTCCTAAACATGCATTTATGACAAAACTCGAAATGCGTGAAAGTACGAGGAGGTTTTCGGGTACTTACCGGCTCTCCTGCATCGGCTGGTCGCTGGAATCGGCGGACACGGTCGAATCTATGAACGAATGCCATCGCTGCTGACTGCTGCTGCTCTTTTCTCGCTCTGCACTGTGATCTCGTAAGGGTGTGGATGACAATGAGGATGTCTTTTGCCCGTGGTCTATCTTATAGCCTACCCTAGCCCTCGCCCTCATTTCCCGAGTCAGTCTTCCTCATCCCGTGACTTTGTCACTTTATCCAATCAGTCCATTCTATCCCATCTTTCTTATCGAGAGATTGTCTGCAATCTTTCCAGACTTTTTCATCCAATCTCTCGAGGGGGCATATCATTCCCATCCTGGGGCAACTCTGTATCAGTTCATCTTATTTTCTTTGAAACAACGCGACAAGCCGCATTGTCTCAAAGAGGGGCAAAATGTAGACACTCAAAATTGTCATGTCTAATTAAATAAATATTTTATTTATTTAATTATCTAAGCCTAATTCTTCTATTAATTAAATAAATCTTTATTTATTTAATTAATTCATTTATCCTCTTCTAGCCTTATTTCTCATTTAAATAAATACATTTATTTATTTAAATTATCCCTTTCCTATATTAAATAAATATTTTATTTATTTAATTGTCCTACTTCTTCTATTAATTAAATAAATCTTTATTTATTTAATTAATTCATTATCTTTTTCTACACATGACACATGTCATTCATCTCTTATTTCCTACACTATCTACCTCTTTCATTATTTTGGTATTTCTTATACCTACCCTCTAATCCTAGCCGACCTCTCTTTTTACACCTCTCAATCTTAACCCTCCATTTCTTATTGTGTCTTCTATTTAAGGAGATGCTTTCTTCATTGACAAACCCTAATGACTAATTTTGGAGGACTTAGCTACACTACAATTCTACTTGCAACCACATTCCGTTCTTTATTGAGCTCTTGTGCACATAAAAATCTGAGGGCAAGCATATCAAACAAGATCAATGGAGATAGGAAGAATGGAGATCAAAACCCTAGTGGACATGTGATGGTATAATCTTTGTGATTTTTGAGTTATTTTGCATTGTCTTAGGTTATCTTCATATGTTATGGTGGATCTTTGTTCATTGTTAGGCTAGGGTTTGGTGGTTGAATCCATTTTAGTCTTTCAATATTGTTGTTTATTGCTATCCATTTTCACCATATACAGCTACCATCTTGGATCTCCCCAAGCAGTCAAGCTTCTTCCAAAGGATCTAGCTCTGATACCAATTGTTTGCAGCAACAATGTAGGAAAACTGAGAGGGGGGGAGGGGTGAATCAGTTTTCACCAAACTTAAGCAAATTAACCTTAACTTCATATTTGATCAAGAATAACAATAGCAAAGATAAACACCACATCAACAATACACATAACATGCAAATTTTTGATGTGGAAAACCTGATTAAGGGAAAAACCACAGTGGGAATCTACCCAAAATATGATGATACTCTATAGTAGTATGTGTGAATATTACAATGGGGAGTGCACATGCATTCAAGCACATTGCCTATAGCTCACTGCTCAAAAACAACAAAGGGCTACAACCCTAGGAAGGCTCACTGCCTTACAAAGATCAAACAACAATCCAGATTACATGAAATGAAAGAATAACATCTCCAAATGCTTGATCATAGTTCCTGTTAAGCATACTGTTTGCACAACAACACTTGTCTGCTCTTATCCACTACCAAAAGATCAATTCGCTTGTGTAGACACCTAAAAATTGCACAACTAATTAAATAAATTTTATTCATTTAATCATCATTTATTCATGCATTAATTAGACTAAGGTTTAATTAATATCCCTATTAGCCTATTAATCAAATTAAACACTTGATTAAAATCCATTGCTTCTAGCCTAACCTATTACTTAAACTAAGGTTTGATTAAATCCCCTCTATCCATTTAATTGAATAAATCTTATTTAATTAATTAAAACCCCTTTTCCCTTTTAATTGAATTTACATTTGATTAAAAATCCCTTTGCATTTAAATTAATCATTATTTATTTGTGAATAGTCCCCCCACTTGCAAAATCCTACAAATGCAATTTGCATCTCTTTTGGCTAAAATAAGTCTTTTCTTTTATTTGAAATACATATTTTCCTCTACTTGCATTCTCCTACATTTTTCATTAGCATGCTAATATTCTTCTAGAACCCCTTTGATCTCTCATCAATTAGCCTAATTCTTCTAATCATGTCACATCTCTAAATTTTGGTGAGTCACTTCTCCAAATTTGGAAGAAAGTCTTCTAAATGTGTTGAAGACTCTACCTTCTTCAACAAGTTAACTTGTTGAGTCTTACAAACTTGTAAGGTTATATAACATTCAACAAGTTAACCTCCAAAGTCATCAAAGAGAATTTAATGTCTCTTACAAGACATCATCCTAGCCCATGATGGTTGTCCCTTTGGCCATCCCTCAACTTTGCACAAGAGTTTAACTCTTGGACAATAACATGCTCCCTTGGATAATGGCATTATCCAATGATGTTGTCTCTTGAGGTTACCTCTAATGCTTACTTAGTGTAGACGTATAAAAATGACCACATTCCTAAATGAATATTTTATGTTCATTTCCCCATTTAATTAAATCCAATTTAATTAAATTATCCACATTCTTCTATTTTATTAAGTAAATTACTCAATTTATTTAAATAAAATTCACTATACCATTTAATGAATAAATCATTTTTATTCAATTAAATCCCCCTAGCCACTTTTAATTAAATTCAAATTTAATTAAATAGTTATCCTAAATTGAATAAATCAAATTTATTCAATTACAACCAAATTGAATGAAAATCAAATAATTCAATTAAATCCTATTATCCCCCATCCACTTGCAAAATCCCAAACCCCTTCCTAATCCCTTCTAGAATCTTCTAACCAATTCTAATTAACCTAAACCCCCTCTAAACTTTGTCACATCCCTAAGCAAAGGGAGGTCACTTCTCAAATGGCCCAAAGTCTTGGATAACCATTGAAGGTTTTCAACCTTCAACCACTAAAACCCTAAAGTCTTTGAAAACCATTGAAGGCTTCCAACCTTCAACCACTTAATCCACAAAGTCTCCAATAACCATTAATGGTTATTTCAAACCCTCCCATTTAGCCTCTTTTAGATCAGAATTAATCATGAATATGCATGCTAGAGTAATTTATTTATCATTTTAGTTCAATCATAGAAGAAATATAGTATGCTAGGATAGTATTCATACTAACCTTGTCATCTTATCATTTAGTTTGTTGCATTTCTAGCATCTCATCTAGCTTATAACACATCTCATATTAAAAACAGTTAAAATCTCTCTCGTTCTCATATTTGCCATCCCTAAACCATTTTGCTCAGTAATCTGAGAGCAAAACATTGGTTTGAGGGACATTGTGAGATAGAGAACCATGGGACCCTCCTTGGGAAGCTGAGTAACGCATCGTTACTCCATAGCTTGCATCAAGAAGTCCTGTGTGTGTGTGGATTGGTATTTTACATATTTTTCACATTTTTAATTTCTAACAATCCATTTTTCCCACATACACTTAGCATCAAATTTTTTCTTACCATCCTCTCAAGCCATCTTAAGGTGACATTTTTCAACTTGGGATTGGACTGAATTCCCCTCATGGATTGATAACTTTCAATCCTAGCCCTTGTTGAGATTGCTCAATCTCAACCATCCATTTCTCTATTTTCTCTATAAATAGAGCCCATTTCTTCATTCAATCAATCCATCATCTTGTGCATCAAACTTATAGTCATTTTGTAGGTTATCAAGGAGCTCAATTTGTCATCTTCAAGCACTTAGATTTGTGAGATTTTGCCAAGATCAAGGGCACAATGAAAAGTATAAAAGAGAGACAAAAGAATGACAAGAACAAACTGTATTCTCATCAATATACAAATGATCAACTGGATTAACCAATACAATGAATATGGGTCTACTTATATAGGCATGGCCATATGGATATGTGAGCACACAATCATGACATGTGGCTCAATGAGAAACAAGGATAGGTAAGAAAAAGTAGGGGTAGGTAGGAGAAATAATATAATATTCCACAAGAGGTGGATGACCCACCGAATGTGGAGTGTAACAACAAGATAAGACCACAAAAGTTGGAATTTCTCCTACAAGCTATATCCCTATGTGCACACTTCCCTAAGTGTCTCATATCCAAACTACAAAGAGATACATTATCCTAAGTTAACTTAATTAAAGTGTAATAATATCCATGATGAATAATTATTTACAACAACACCCCCCTTAAGTGCAACTTAGGGGAATGAAGACTCAAGTCAACAATGCAAGATGGGTCCTGGCTACTAGGCCATGATAGGTACCCATGTACAAAATGCAAATGCAAGAAAAACTATGCAATGCAATCTCTCACAAATGGAGAAAGGGAGAAAACCCAGTGGGAAAAAACTCCCCCCAAAAGAGAGATGAATGTACAAAAGACTCTCAAAGAAGAAGGACAAAACCTCAAATAGAAAAAAGTCCCCCCCCATAAGAGAGGAAGGAGAAGTAAGTTGATCCTCCCTAATGAGACATCCCCAAGAGATCTCGCAACTGCTGGAACTTACTCTCAGTGAAAGGTTTGGTGAATATGTCTGCAACCTACTCCGCTGTTGGACAAAACTGCAAATCAATGACCTACTCCTGAATCAGCTCTCAGATGTAGTGCATATGGATCGCGACGTGTTTGGTCCAATGATGCTAGACCAAGCTCTTCAAGATTGTAATAGCACTCTGATTGTCACAATGTAGAACTGTCGGCCTTGGAGTGGTGAACCCAAACTCTGTGAGAATCTGCTGAAGCCAAATGGTCTCAATCGCTGCCTTAACAACTCCTCGATACTCAGCCTCAATCGAAGAGAGAGCAATAGCATGTTGCTTCTTTCTCTACCAAGAAATGGGGCCTGAACCAAGGTGAAATTTGTAACCTGAAGTAGACTTACGATCATCAAGATCGCCAGCCCAATCAAAGTCTATGTAACCAACCAAGCGAAGTCTTGTGCCTGCTGCATAGTGAATCCCATAATGATGTGTACCCTGGATGTAATGAAGGATGTGATTGGTGGCTTTCCAATGAAGCTCATGTGGTTCCTACATGAAGCGGGAAACCATGCCAACCACAAATGAAATATCAGGGCATGTGTGAGTCAAGTAGAGTAGACTACCCACAAGATGATGATACAATGTGGCATCAATTGGTGGAGAAGAGAACTGAGCCTCAAGCTTGACTCCTGAAAGAAAGGGAGTTAGTGCAGGCTTACAATCAACCATATGAAAGCATGCAAGTAGATCAAGAGCATACTTGGGCTGCGATAGTGTAATCCTGGAAGGTGACTGTGAAATCTCTATCCTGAGAAAGCAGTGCAAAAGACCCAAGTCATTCATAGCAAATCTGTCATGCAAAGCAGATTTGACCCTGCTAATGATGGATGCGGTGCTCTCTATAATGATCAAATCATCAAAATAGAGCACACGGATCAAGTGAGAGTCATCCTATGGTAAAATGTAGACATTCAGATCAGAATGACACCTAGTGAACCCTGCTAAGAGAAGAAAGGAATCCATCTTGGCGTACCAAGCCCTAGGGGCCTGCTTAAGGCCATAGAGAGATTTCCTTAGTCTGTAAACTAAGGAAGAATCCTGGATGAAACCCTGTGGCTGCTCCATATAAATCTCCTCATCAAGACCACCATGAAGAAAAGTACTCTTCACATCCATTTGATGTACAACCCAACCATGAGCTGTGGCAATAGCAAGTGTCAAGCGAATGGAGTTCATCTTGGCTATGGGTGCAAAGGTCTCAGTATAGTCAACACCTAGAACCTGAGAGAAACCTTTTGCAACAAGTTGAGCCTTATATTTATCCACACTACCATCCGCTGCAAACTTGGTCCGATAGATCCACTTACATCAAACCATCTTTCTCCCCTTAGGGAGAGGGACTAACTCCTATGTGTTGTTCCTCATCAAGGAACTATACTCTTCCTCCATAGCGTGGTCCCACTCAAGAACCCTTGATGCTTCCTGAAATGTCTATGGATCAGAAGTAGTAGCAATGAATGCATGTGGAAGGTCTTGATGCTATGATTGATTTCTTCGTGTATCTGAAGGATCCCCAACAAGAGAACCCATAGACTCAAGTGTTTGTCAAGCCCAACAAGGTCTAGGTAGAGGTGGAGGTGGAGAACGAGGCTCCTCAACTGTAAGTGGACCCTGCGGAGGTGTAAACTTGTGAGTCGAGGTTGAAGGAGTCTCATCATCTGAATCAATGGCATCACTATCCACAAAGGAGGAAGGTGGAGGAGGTAGAGAGGCTAAGCTAGGAGAGCTTTCCTCAAAATGAACACTCCTCTCAATGAACACCTCATGTGTCTCGGGATCCACCAATCGATATGTCTTAACACCCTCAGGATATCCAACAAAAAGACAAGGCCTACTCTGAGGTTCCAATGCCTTGCGTTTCTGTGGAGGAATGCAAGCCCATGCTAGACACACAAAGACTCTAAAATGTCTCACAATCGGTTTCCTACCAGCCCAAGCCTCAAAAGGAGTAATACCTGTCAAATCTTTGTGAGGATCTTGATTTTGGATGTGTGTGGCACAACTGATAGCCTCTGCCCAAAAGGCGAGATCAAGAGAACGTGCACCTATCATATAGCTAGCCATTTCTTTGAGAGTTCTATTCTTGCACTCTACAACTCCGTTCTTTTGTGGAGTGTAAGCAACAAAATGCTGAAGATCAATCCCCTCAAATGTACAAAAATCCTCAAGTCTTTTGTTCACATATTCCCTTCCATTATCTATGCAAAGAATCTTGACCACTTTCCTGGATTGCTTCTCCACATGAGCCTTGAAGTCTTGAAATCTGTCAAACACTTCACTCTTATAAATAAGAAAGTAGACCCAAGTGAAGCGAGAGAAGTCATCAATGAAGGTGAGGACATAGCGGGCCTTACTAAATGAAGGTGATGGAAATGGACCTGCTACATCGCTGTGAACAAGTTGAAGAACTTCCAAAGCTCTCCAAGCTTTCCCCTTATCAAACTTCTCCTTGGGATGCTTACCCATGGAACACCCTGAACATACACCCTTTGAAAAATTGATTTGAGGTAGACCTATGACCATGTCTTTAGTGCCAAGCTGCTGAAGATAGTGGTAGTTGAGGTGACCAAACCGCTCATGCCATAGCTTACTTTTTGAATTTAAATGAGTAAGAAAGGCCCTAGAAGGAGAAATTGGCACAAAATGGGAGAATGAATAAAGCCTTGACTTGTCCCACTGCTACCAAGGCATCATTATCAAGTTCCTTTATCACAACTGAATTAGGTGTAAGCTCAACCTTTTTCCCATTCCCATAGTGAGTGATTTGGTAGATAGAGAGAATATTGGTAGACAAGTTAGGAACATAGAGAACATTCTCAAATGTTCCATCATCCATGTCAACTGAACCTTTCCCTTCAACCTCAATGTGTGTATCATCACCTATGTAAATGTGAGGTACCTTTGATGGCTCTAATGAAGAAAACTGCCCCTTTGTAGAACCCATGTGATAAGAGGCACTTGATTCAAGTATCCACTGCTATGAAGAACCTGTTGTAGCCACAACTGCTTTCCCTTTTCCCTTAGATTGTGAGGAAGAGGAACAAGATAAATCCTTCTTTGTGTAGGCAGATGGAAAGTTGATGTTATTTTTCTTAAGAATATTTGTCAACTCATCAACTTGCTTAGCGTAGCATCAATGCTCATCATGACCATACTTCTTGCAATAAGCACAAGTTGGTTTATCCTTCTTAGGTGGAGTCCCCTTCTTCGAAGAGGAAAAAACACCTTGTGATGGAGAGGATGATTTCCCGTTTTCCTGTTGTGGCTTTGACTTAGATTGCTTCTTCTTCTTGTTGGAATCTTTGCCTTGACTCCCTTGACTCCCTTGATTAGCCACCAAAGCCTTGGACTTTGAAGACTTGAGAAGCCCCATGTTTAACAACTTAGATTGTTCCGATATCAAAATTTATGTGAAAGCATCAAATGAAGGCATAGTGTAGGAACTCCCCATTGTCAAACGATGAGTTTGGAAGCTAGACACAAATGTTGCATATTCAGGTGCAAGCTTGTCCAACAAGTTGAATATCAACTAAGCATCCTTTTTGGCAATTCCACAATCCTGAAGCTTTGCTCTTATCTCATTTTCTTTGGTGACATAATCTTGGATTGTATCAAAATTCATGGGATCCAAGTTGGTGATCTCATTGTTAATCTTGTAACCTCTGATTTCATCAACTTGACCATACAATTTCTAAAACATATCCCAAGGCTCTTTGATTGTAGTACACTTCTCAATGTGAAAAATAAGGTCATTTGATACATACTTACGAAAAGTTCCAAGAGCCATGCAATTCTTAGTGAGCCATTCTAACTTAGAATTGGGATCAGCCTTAGGATCAAGTGGTGCTACTATTGTTCCATCTATATAATGCGTGAGTCATTTTTCCATTAATTTGCTCCATGTTTTAATTTTCCAAGATGCATAATTATGTGGAATTAAAGGTGGAAATTTATGAGGATTCATTGCAAAAAAAATGAAAGAGGACAAGGAAAGAGAGGCACGATCACATAAGACACCCCCCAAATTCACTCAATCAAAGAACCCCCCCCCCAAAAAAAAAATGATGATTCAACACTTTATACTTAGTGCGTGTACAATGGGCCACTTGCAAAAAATGGCAAAGTGGAATTCTGATTTCAACTTTACAACTGCCTCAATGAGGCCAAAAGAGACTCAAACTAATAATGCAAGAGATCTAAACTAAGATCCAAGCAAATAACAAGTACCAAATAGGCCAAAAAAGACCAATATTTGAAAGTACAATATCCACTCAAAATATCTGAAAATTGATCATAGATTATAAAAGTAGACAAAAAATATGCACTTTAGAAAAAATGGCACCTGAAAAGGAGGTCATATGAGCTCAAACGAAGCCTTTGAAGTTGCAAAATTGAGGATTGGACAGGTATAGCTAAGAGAATCCAAAAATTCTAAAAAAATTGTGAACCAAAATTAGAAAATAACCACACCACTGCGAAGAACACAAAAAATTAGCCCAAATAAAAAAAAATTGCACCCTAAAAGGAGCAAAATTGAGCAAGTTATGAGCCTCCAAAGTTGACCCAAAAATCCAAACTACTCAATGAAGAGGGGTATAAAATTTTCAAAAAAAATGCTGACATCATCAAAACATTGTGTTAAATTTGACGGTCGTATGACTATCAAAATGGTTGTCGCACCCCTGAACCAAGATGACTGGGCGCTGACATGGCCGTTGACTGGCGCTGCTGACATGGCCATTGACTGGTGTTGCTGACGTGGCAGAAGGTACTGCTGACTGGGCATAAAAATTTGTGTTGCGGCTGACTGGCGCTACTGATGTGGTTGAAGGTACTGCTGATTGGGTAGAAAAATCTATGTGGCGCTAACGTGGCACCTGACGCGGAAGCTGACACAACGGGTGAAGTGGCTGGCGGAGGTCCCAGTTACCAGTGGGAGGGCGGCAGGAGGCGGCCGGTGGGAGAGATGTCGGTAGCGGAAGGAAGCTGATGGGTGAAGGCGGTCGGTGGCTATCTATCAGTTGTCAGAGGGGCCATCGGGGCCAGAGTGGTCGGGCGGCTGCTGGAGCCAGAGGGGGCGGCGGTTGTCGCTGGAGTGGCTGTTGCGGGGTCGTGGTGGCTGTGACCGATGGCGGTTGTTGCACTTGGGGGAGCTGTGGAGACCGGAGGTGGTGGCGGTCGGCGGGGGTTGTTGCACGAAGATCGGTGGTGGCACTGACACAACTACAAGCTCTGGGACCATCTACACACCGCGTACGGGTACGGAGGGGGGGGTGGGTCACGGGACCCCCCCACAATTTCGAAAAAAATAATTATTTTTTAATTTAGTTTTTTTCAAAAAACAAATTCAAACTGGAATAATTTTCAGAATTTTTTTTTTAAAAAATCCAAAAATTTCGTACCATACCACCTGAATTGGGCAAAAAATTCCTCCACACCCAAAATTCGACTTTCGCCAAAATAGGTCATGTTTATACTCGATTTTTATGGAAATGGCCTCCCAGACGCAATGGTGAGGTTGAAAACGCTCTAAGATGCGTCCAAAATGCGCAGTACCTCGGAACCAAAAATAGAAGCCTTCCAAGATGTCTCCCAAAACCAATCAATAAAGCCCTAATAGCTTTGATACCATGTGAGATTTTGCCAAGATCAAGGGCACAATGAAAAGCATAAAAGAGACAAAAAAAATGACAAGAACAAACTGTATTCTCATCAATATACAAATGATCAACTAGATTAACCAATGCAATGAATATGGGTCTGCTTATATAGGCAAGGCCATATGGATATGTGAGCACACAATCATGACATGTGGCTCAATGAGAAACAAGGGTAGGTAAGAAAAAGTAGGGGTAGGTAGGAGAAATAATATAATATTCCACAAGAGGTGGATGACCCACCGAATGTGGAGTGTAATAGCAAGATAAGAGCACAAAAGGTGGAATTTCTCCTACAAGCTATATCCCTATGTGCACACTTCCCTAAGTGTCTCATATCCAAACTACGAAGAGATGCATTATCCTAAGTTAACTTAAGTAAAGTGTAATAATATCCATGATGAATAATTATTTACACCAACAAGATCATCTTAGTTGCATGCTAGTTTAGCTTTCATCACGTTGATAGTATCATGCTAATCTCATTTTCATGCTAGCTTAATTCATAGTCATTGTTGGTCTCAAAAATGACACCCAAGTTCACCTGCAAACTATCTATAAAATAGCCAATCTCAATCAATGAAAAACTTCAGAGCTTGGACAACATAACAAAGATAACAATCCTTCTACTCTTCAGGCTCTGCAAAATCTAGGTGGGTATACCTTTGATGCATTAAATTAGACCCATTACACACATGACAACATCAACCAAAGCAGATAGATCTAATAAGGGCTCAACAATAAGGAGGTTACTGCATATGGACTAGATCTATATTGATATCTCAACTAGTGATGCAGAGCATCATGGAAAACTAACTCACAACCAAGGATCTTACTGATCCAATCATCATTACAATCATTAAGTGGCAATGCAAATGGTATTCATCCATTCTACAATGCAATCACAATATAATCTTTACACAAGGGTTGTCTATCAAATACTTCCACCATATGCCACCAATCAACTCCAACCCACTTTAAAAGGTTATATTCCATCCCTACAGACCTTAATTCAATATTTTAGATCATAAAATTCACCAAAACATGAGACAACAAATTCTTTATTCCCATGGAGTACCCTAGTTCAAGTTTTCATCCTTAAAAACTGTTTTCACAAAAATAACCACAAATTCTTCAATTCTTAACCAAATTAAGTGAGATAAAAATAAATTGAAAGAGGGTTCAGAGACATTTCCAAAACATATATCCTTTCTTCATCATTATTCTTAATTTGGCCATATCAAAGGCTGCAACAGGACTGCTCCTGCCTTTACCAGTCTGATTTCACAATAAAATGCAGATGAACAGTCATTAATAAATTTTTACATATTGAAAATAAATCCAATCTCTTCGGTCAGATTGTAGATAGGTCAGATAAAAAACTTTTCCCCAAGTTATAGCCAGATCCAACGGTTAAATAAAAAGTTATGAAGCTTTTCCCAAAACTGGTTAACCCTAGGCAGGGTTTTGGCAGTTACAAACTGTTTTCACCAAAACGTCCATAACTTTCTCAAATCTGCATGAAATAAACTCAAACAAAAAGAAATGGAAAGCTTATTCATTTTTATACACTATCCAATTAATAATACATGGTTTTCCAGGCTGTACATGGTCGTACAAGGCTTGGAAACCAGAGGAAACTCTTTAAAACACCAAAATAACAAATTGAAAAACCAAGAACTTGTTACCAAATTGATTTCAATGCTTCCCAATGCCTTCCATTTCTTCATTTTCATGGATTACAATCCTTAAATACATAAATCAACCTCTTGGGTCGAATTCCCTTTGAAAATTAACTAAATAACCACCTTTCAACCAAATGACACCTCCTCTATCTAGGTTTTGTCTTGACAACTCTTTGAGTTTGCACTCAAAACTTGTTAAGATATTACATGGAAATTATTAACACCTTATAATGGACCAAATAAAACAATTTACATCATTTTCCCCCTTCATGATACTTTTACACAAATTTGACCTCATAAACCCAATCAAGACTCAAATACACAACTTGGGCAACTTTGGACAAAATGGCTCATTTAGCCTTACATATTATGATTCAATGGACTCAAATGACCTTAATACATTATGAATGACTCAAATACAATCAAATTGTTCACATTATGACTTTTGACCTCCTAGTATGCTTGTGTGCTGAGGTGCTCTTGCACCATACTACCGACCTTGAAAAGTTTCCAAGTCCCTTGGAAACATAGGGATAATAACCTGCAAAAAAAATTAGACTGAAACCTTCATCTTTGTCTTTGCCTTTTTATGCCTCTTTTCTTCCTTCATCTTATCACCATTCTCATGCCTTTGCTACAATCAACATCTCCAAAAGGACATAGGACTATCCTTGTATCTGTCTCCTCAATAACTCCTATTAATGGAGTATGTAATGGCTGCCATCCAAGTGCTTTTACCAACCATAAGTCCACCTCTCCATGCTACATCACCTCACCAAAAAAAAACTCATCTTTGCCTCACCTAGGAGTCCTCTCCTTGCCTCTCTCCCTAGTCTCTTGGCAACCAATGGACCATCCCTTTGGCCTTTGACAGACCTTCCTTGTCTGCCCACACACAACACCAACTTCCTCTTGCAACTAGATGGACAAGCACCTGCAACCAAAACTCATCAATAACACAAAACACAAACAACTTGCTCAGCCCAGATCTTTTGCTGAGCTCTGATACCAATTTGATGCAGAGAATCATGGAAAACCAACTCACAACCAAGGAGCTTACTGCTCCAATCATCATTACAATCATTAAGTGGCAATGCAAATGGTATTCATCCATTCTACAATGCAATCACAATATAATCTTTACACAAGGGTTGTCTATCAAATACTTCCACCATATGCCACCAATCAACTCCAAACCACTTTAAAAGGTTATATTCCATCCCTACAGACCTTAATTCAATATTTTAGATCATAAAATTCACCAAAACATGAGACAACAAATTCTTTATTCCCATGGAGTACCCTAGTTCAAGTTTTCATCCTTAAAAACTGTTTTCACAAAAATAACCACAACTTCTTCAATTCTTAACCAAATTAAGTGAGATAAAAATAAATTGAAAGAGGGTTCAGAGAAATTTCCAAAACATATATCCTTTCTTCATCATTATTCTTAATTTGGCCATATCAAAGGCTGCAACAGGACTGCTCCTGCCTTTACCAGTCTGATTTCACAATAAAATGCAGATGAACAGTCATTAATAACTTTTTACATATTGAAAATAAATCCAATATCTTAGGTCAGATTGTAGATAGGTCAGATAAACAACTTTTCCCCAAGTTATAGCCAGATCCAATGGTTAAATCAAAAGTTATGAAGCTTTTCCCAAAACTGGTTAACCCTAGGCAGGGTTTTGGCAGTTACAAACTGTTTTCACCAAAACGTCCATAACTTTCTCAAATCTGCATGAAATAAACTCAAACAAAAAGAAATGGAAAGCTTATTCATTTTTATACACTATCCAATTAATAATACATGGTTTTCCAAGCTGTACATGGCCGTACAAGACCTGGAAACCAGAGGAAAACCTTTAAAACACCAAAATAACAAATTGAAAAACCAAGAACTTGTTACCAAATTGATTTCAATGCTTCCCAATGCCTTCCATTTCTTCATTTTCATGGATTACAATCCTTAAATACATAAATCAACCTCTTGGGTCGAATTCCCTTTGAAAATTAACTAAATAACCACCTTTCAACCAAATGACACCTCCTCTATCTAGGTTTTGTCTTGACAACTCTTTGAGTTTGCACTCAAAACTTGTTAAGATATTACATGGAAATTATTAACACCTTATAATGGACCAAATAAAACAATTTACATCATTTTCCCCCTTCATGATACTTTTACACAAATTTGACCTCATAAACCCAATCAAAACTCAAATACACAACTTGGGCAACTTTGGACAAAATGGCTCATTTAGCCTTACATATTATGATTCAATGGACTCAAATGACCTTAATACATTATGAATGACTCAAATACAATCAAATTGTTCACATTATGACTTTTGACCTCCTGGTATGCTTGTGAGCTGAGGTGCTCTTGCACCAACTAGATTGGAGCATGAGATAGGTGGAACAAACTAAACCTACAACATAAAAGTAAAAGGATATTTGATTTGAATTTTGAAAAGATGATCACAAAATGCAACAAAAAACCAATGGATAAACCAATGCCTTATCCGGGCAACAGAGTCATCTACAATAGACTGCAACCTGACAAGAGAAACTAGTACAAATCACAAATTCCTGATCTATTAACTCTGAATATGCCTGACATATACAGAGTCCTAATCTACATCAAACTTCATCATCCAATCCACACCAAGAGTACTTATATCAATGACTTTGTTCAAAGTATTTAATATTTTTCTCCTGAAGAAAAAGACTCAGACCAACTTCATTAGATGTGTAACAAATCATTCAAATGAGCAATCCTTGATTACTTAAAATGAAATAAACATCAACACAGTGACATAGAGACAATACAAGTCTGAGTTTAAATTCTCTGGACTGTATATTTCATTCCTCTATCAAAAGGTTACAAGTACTTCATATTTGACTCAGAAATTGCTAAGACAAAGGCCTCTATTAATTTTGCTAGAGTTTAGCTACAAAATTTTGTGTCCCTTTTCTAGGTATCCTTGGTATCCTTTTATAGAAATCATGATGCAACAAGCTTCAGACCACCTAGAAGAATGATCTTACCCTAACAGTCATTTAATGCAAAAGTTATATCTGTGCCATTGCAATTGAGGGAGAAATTTAACATTCCTTCTGGGATGCGTGCCTCATTAATTCACTAGGCATTCACTTGGAAAATGGCCGAAAGGGCAGGCTCCTATTACCCAAAAATGGTTGCAACAACTGGTAGCTTCATAATATCGGTGGATCATCCTGTGCCAGAGCATTGATGAGTTCTTATCACTGAGCAGCGCACCATTATGTTCTTCGCATATCTCCCTGTAGATCTTCTAGGTACCTCTCACCGACCCATTTTATCTTGAAGCAATGTCATATGCAACTTGCATAGCTCTGCCGATATTTCTTTTGAATATTTAAAATTTCTTTGGCGCCAACGGATCAGGAGACCCTCTCTCTGAGAACTTTTCCTTTAGTGGCCAAGTCACGGCCTTTAAAGTTCAGACGAGTTTCCATAGTGGTATAACGACAGCAATCCAATCATGGGAAACTAACACACCTTTTAACTTCACCGAGTAATCCGCTTAGGAACGGGCCCCACCACTTTGGTCTCTAGCTGTTAAAAACTTAACCACCACCACACTTGGCCTGTAGAAAATCCAATCTTTCTGACTGAATAATAAACCTTGAGATCCTGAGGTCACTGTCCCAAAAATACTTGTCGTGGGTTGCACTTGACTACAAAATTAGATTCCTCAGATCGAGAGCCATCCACTGATATGTGACAAATCTATATCTGGGCAAAAATTAACCCTCGTAGATCTCGGCCACATGTCATCACCTGGTTTTCTCATGAGTCCCTCTTGACTCCACCTGTCTTGCCACTTCATCAGTCACCAAGTCGCGGCCATTAACATCTGAGCACCTCCATCTTGCGGTATAGCGACAACCGTAGATCCTCTCTCAAGCTTCTTGAACCTTAACGCCTGGGCCGCGTCACATTTCCGCACATGCTTTGTCGCCAAGTCACATGGGATATTCGGCGAGGACCTTCGCATTGCGACATGGCGACAATCATTAGATCATCTCGCCCGACCGTTGATCTTCCTAAACCTACTCAACCTTTAGCTTCTTTGAATGGCCTTCGCCTATGCCACGATGTCACCACCTTGTATCTCTAGATTTTCTCTAAGATTTTCCTGCACTCCACCTATCCAGTCAGGCCTACCACTTGTCAACCTCTGGTTTGCCACCTGATCCACCTAGACCGCCCAGTCATCTCCATCAAACCCACCATATCCTTTGGCTTGTTCAGCATCAACCTTTCGACCAAACTTTCTCTTCAGCTAACCATTTTTGTGTCTCATCAAAACCGCAGTTTCATCAATGCCTTAATTTTTTGATGAAACCAGTTGAAATTTCTTTGATGTGCCCTTGTCGATGGATCCAAGCACTCGGTGAACTGTTTTCACATCTTATCGAAACTTTAGTTTCATCGACACCTTTCATGTCGATGAAATTGATGCCTTCAGTGAGTCCTCCCTGAGATCCATCAAAACCACGGTCTGCTTGACATTCATCTTGATGGTATGTCACTTGTCTGCCATGTGGCACCCTTTGATTGGCTCCAGAGTTTACAATTGGGCGCCACCTATCGCGAGGGTGCTCATTCCAGGCCCTCCACTCTAGCACCTTAGCACAACCTCCACTAACAGCTAGAATGAACTGTCTGTCTTAACCGCTTGCATTAACTATCAGCCATGGTTCACCGCTAGTGGTTTGTTGCCAAGTCGCATGTGATATCTGGTGAGCACTTTTATGTCGCAACATAGTGACAACCCTTGGACCCATCTTGATCACCATTGATCCTTCCTGATCTGCTCGACCCTTAGCCCTTCTGGGCGGCTACATCCATCTGCCATCTATTCTGTCATGTCACCACTGGACCTTCTGCCTCATCAACTGCGTGTAACCACGCGACACCTCATGACTTGCTTAGTGCTTACCTCGGCGCCACTTGGTCTGCCAGTTCATCAGTCGCCAAGTCACGACCATTAACAGTCGAGCACTTTCATCATGTGGTATAGCAACCACCGTCTGATCTTCTGCAACCTGCCCGCTTTTTAATTTTCCCTTTTGCTACAAAATTAGGCCGCTCTGAGATGCATGCGCACGCGGGGGGGGGGGGGGGACCACCTCCTTGATCGACCATTTGCCAAAAGCCCGTAAGCTTTAACACTTAGGATATATGGGGCCTTACACATAAATACTGAAATGCTCCTCCCTGCGGCCAATGTGGGATAAATGGGCTACCTGGGCCCTTCCATGGGTTGTTGGGATCTCTCCAAACATGCAAACTCGATGTCTGATGCCATCTTTCTGCACTCCGCACTTCTTTGCACTATCCACGGGTAATCGAAATAACTTTAGAACTTAATTTTCGATGGCCAATGATGATTTTCTGCACTCCGCACCTTTCTCACAAGTCCCACCACTTAGTCGCCATGTCGCAGTTGTTCACCATCGAGCACTTTTGGGTTGCGGTATAGCGACAGCCGTGAGATCAACAGGAACCTGATCGATCTTTAGGAAGCCCGATAGAGATATAGGAAAAGACATAAGACTTAGGCAAAAATTAAAATTTATCTGAACCTGCCCAAGCCTAGACTTAAAAGGGGGCCCCTCTTGACGACACACAAACCCTTCCACATAAGTGGAAAAATAACAAGCAAAGACTTTGGATAAAAATAAAAGGACACATTGAACCATGAACCTTGAACCGATTAGCAAATGGTTCAAAACAGACATTATGCATTCGCACATGCTTATTAAAAAATATTACAAAGCCACAACATAAGCAGGAGAAGCACTTGAACCTTGAACCTTGAACCAAAAAGGTTCAAAGGTTCAAGTTCAAAGTGAATTACAAAAAATGCGCTTTCCTTACCATAAAACAAAGCCACAAAGAGAAATCCTTAGAGCAAGGCTTCATTGGGTCACTAAATTTAGCATGATTTTTATGAGTCCCAACAATCATTGTATATCAATTTCATAGAAAACTCCATGTTTATTTAGCACCATAAGCTTTTAATTTGGAATCAATCTTAGTTTCATATCTTGCATTCCATCTTGCATTTCATTTCTTCATATCATTTGATCATCTAGCTAGGATCTTAGTTGCATGCATTTTGATCCTAGATCATATCCTTTAAATCTCGTTCTTTAGGTTGTCATCTTAAAGATCAAGTTCTCTTCCAAGTGAGGGCCACCTTGAATCTTGAAGATCCTTGGAGATAGAGGAGCATGAGACGTTCTTGGGGTTCTTGATTTTGAAGCTAACTTAGTTTAGTTTCTATTTTGATTTCTAAATCTAACATAATATTTCATGTGTGTGTTTGATGTTTTCTTGATCCTCTTTGGCAGGTTCCACACTTTCTGAGCACACAACTTGTTTGTATATACAATACTCTCTCAGATTGTAGATACAACTGTAGAGACACATCTTGCATGGTTACAACACTTATTTATACAAATCATCAACCTTAACCTTAAGGTCAACTCAACACATAAGACCTATATGCAGACCAATAAAATATCACATGATACATAATTCTATATGTGGACCAATTAAATATCGGCAAGGACATAGCATGGACCCAAATCAAATCCTTGAACACGCATCACCGCCGAATATCACACCAAGATTATCCACAAAACGCAACAACCATCGAGTCAGCCAGAAAGTCGTATAACACAAAGGATACCAATGGAACAATAAAATCTTCAATAACATGCAACATGATCAATGCGAACTACCAAAATGTATAGAACACGATTGAATAACATCAGCAAGCAACGTGAATTCCTCCACAATAATCACAACAACTCAGATAATAATAATCATCATTATTTCATCACCGGAGCTCAAGAGCACCAATAACAAACTGAAAGATACGCTTGTGAAGTTCTAGATCATGAACCATTTGTACTAAGGACACACATGAACATCCCAAACACTCTCCAAAATCCACACAACATAAATAATCAATTATGGAGTAATACAATCCAGAAATCACAACTCTGCAATACAGAACCAACAGAAAAACCAATCACCACACCAGATCACATAATGTTGACATTTTTAGTTTGTTGGAATTTTGCATATAGATTGCATTAATGATGTGTTGTCATTGATGTCAATTGAACTGGTAATGGTATTCATGTTATTGCTGATATTATTGTTTTTGACATTGACTAGTAACCGGTAGGAAGAGCTTTGTGGAAGATGTTGTAAACCGGTATGTTAAGTTTGTGAGTTGAGCCGGTAAACCGGTAAACCGGTGTAAAGGGTTAAACCTTTCTATGCAATGTAACCACTAAACCCTATAAGTTGTTAAACCCTAACCGATCAAGTTTTTTGGTTTATTATCTGATGAGTTGTAATGATGGAGACACGTGTGATCATTGTATGAGGATAAGTTCAGATTGTTTTGGCACTTTTGTTTGTTGTCTAGGGAAGGAGAAAAGTGGATTGCATCTAATGCATCGCGTGTGATGAGTTACAAAGTCCGATGAAGTGGTGATCATGGAGCGGTTGGAATTTTCTTGAAGAATGTGAAGAGATTGTTATGATTTCTAACGGTCAAGATTGTACCGACTTGTTTGTAATCTCGATGATGAGAATTAGGTTTTTATTGTGTTACCGACCTAATTGATTTGTATTTAAGATCGATGACGTTGTTTGTAAAAGTTGTTGGCAAGATTGGTAGAAACCTGTTGAGTGTGTAGTTGCCTAACCAATGAATGGATTTGCACTTTGAGTAAAGGCAGATTGAAGCTTAAAAGGATCCGATCAATAAAATGCAGTGCTATTCAGACAGATCAAGAAAACCTGTTGTAGTAGAAGTGAAATCCCTTAACCGGGCAATCTCTAACAAGCTTGGTTACTTATTAAATCCTCTAACAAGGTGGTCCATTAGCTTGGATTCTTAAATCCTCCAGTGAGGTTACTCCTAACAGGGTATTGTGATTTTCATCAAGGCATATTTGTAAATCCCTTAATCGGGTGATTCCTAACCGAAATTAGTTCTTAACATGACTTATTGTAAAGCTTTAACAGGCTTGGCTCCTAACAGGGCAAACTTTAGAAGAGTTCAGATAGCTATCCTTGTGAGTCTCATCCCACCATAATTTTTACCTATTTGGGTTTTCCACGTATAAACATTTGTGTCAAGTGGTGAATGTTTTTTTGGTTATGATCTTATTTGTTGATTTGATTAACTTTTGACAAGGCATGATAACTAGAAGCATTGAGAGATGAATATGTTGAGATATGATTAAGCATTGTTGATGTTTACAAGATTAGAGTTGTTTACTGTTAAGTTGTCATAACAGTCAAACCGGTTGACGTCAAGTATTCTTATGAATATTGATCTTGACTGTGATATGTTTACTTTGTGTGATTGAATTTGAGTTTGGGAACTTTGTATCAGTTTTCCAATATACTGATTCAACCCCCCTCTCTGTATTCTACCGAATACTTATTCTTTCATCATACCATCACATAACTCATTCAAATCACATTTCGAAACACTGAAACTCATATTGAATCAACTAGAGACAAGTATCTCAAAACCCATTAATCTGCATCAACACATCTACAATAAATCACCCAAACCAACTCTCTGCAACACCAAAGCACATGAATATGTTGACATCAATGACAACAACACATTCCAACAACTCTAATTTCCAACTAGTTACAACTCTAATTTCCAAAATAGGCTAATGTGTAGCTTCATGTATCTGATCATGCTTCAGGCTAATGAAGCTACACATTAGCCTGATCAGATCACAATTAGTCATCAGTCTTGGTCTGCATCGGTTGTGCCCATCCTTCACAACTCTATCTTCTGTTGGTTTGCTGATACTTGAATCATGCACTGCCGGTCCTTTGTCACCTGAGTCACTGCTTTGTGAAACCCCACTCTACTGGTCTTCTGTCACTCGGCTCTGTACACTCTGAAACTCCCCCTGTGTTCTTTTTCACATTTAACTTTTATCACCTTGACAACAACCTTCTCAACAATGAGATTTGTGTACTTATAGATCCTTAAGTCTTTCACTAACTTTTCCCTCCAAAACATACCTTTCAAAATTCTGTTGTCAAGCCTTAAAATGCACTTCTGGAATCATGCAGGAATCTCTGTCAATTCTATCAAACATGTTGATATGTTCTTTGGTTGACTGAGAGAAGACTTTTGATTTAGCTGATTGTAATTGAACGTTACCAATCTGTCGGTTACCGACTTTTTCGGTGAACTAATCAATACCTTGATTAGCCGATTTCTTCCAATGTACCAGTTTAGTCTTTGCTTAGGTGGTGGATGTCTTCCTTACCGATCTACTCACTGCTACCTGATCGCATTGCTGCTTGTCGGTATACTTACTGCCTGTTGGTTTACTTACTGCCCGATCTTACTATCTGCTTGTTTACTCACTGCCCAGTTTGCTTACTCCCTAAGGATTGGGAAGACTAAGGAGATGATGTTGCCAACAATGACAACCATATTGTTTACCGATCATACAAAATTGCATCAGAATGCCAACAAGAGATACAATGTGCGAGAGAAATATAGTACAAAAGGAGTAGTGTGGGTGCCCTCCCCTTAAGATGTCAACATAGTTTAATGTTGATATCTTAAGGAAAGTATAACAAGGATAACTAACACAAAGAAGATATCCATCATGCAACAATGTAATAGATCCAAGCAAGAGAGGGAATACTCTTCAAGCAAGGATAAGATATTTGAAAAGAGATCCTTGTAGGAGAAGAGATATTTTCTCAAAAGAAATCTATCTCCAAGAGGAGTTGTCTTAGACAAATGTAACATCTTCTAGAATGAAGTGCAAAAGAGAAAAAGAATTCAATCCTTCCTCTTATTGCTAGGTGAAAGGGATTCTTGATGAAGGATGACTCACTTTTATCCCAATGGGGATGGGTGAATTTATTATAGATGTACACTACCAAGTGTGAAAGAGATTGCAGTCAAGGACTTACACCTCTTGTATAATAGAGAACCCCTGGGAAAACAACAACAACTTCACATAAGGAATGACATCAAGTAATAAAACTCATACCATCCGTAAAATGTGAAAGAGTGGATCCTTAGAGAAAGAGAGAGGGGGAGAGATCATTTCCCCCAAAGTGTAGGACAATGAGAAGAATTACACAACTTCTAGAGAGAGATTACTCATAAGAGACACACCATTTCAAGCAAGGAATACATCCTAACCAAGGAACAGACATGTGCTCGCATGAAGGATAACTCCATTCAAGAAAGGACATCAAGTTATTAATAACACAATAGAAGAGGTAATTTTCAAAGAGAGATAAAGAAGAAGAAGGTTCACAAAAGTTCTCTAAGGAGAGATTGTTCATAATAGATGCACCGTTTCAAGCAAGGAAAAGATCCCACTCAGGGAACAAACATGCGCTCGCATGAAAGAGAACTCCATTCAAGAAAGGACATCAAGTTTATGAATAATTTACTCCATAAATAAAATAGTGATACCTTAGAAAGAGGAAAAGGAATATTCTTTCCCCCCAAGCATAGAGGCAAGAATAAATAGACTATTACATTTCTCACTAAGTACGATTGCACCTGAAATTGTACCACCATGAATGACAAGGAACCCCCAATAGGTAGGCTAACTATGTCACATAGTGAGGAGAAACATAATAGGAACTTGAATGCTATTTTAAATGATCATGATGACTATGCCATTCATTTTCTGATGTTATTTTTATAATGTGTGAATCAATGTAATGTTGTATTTGTGTTTTGAAAGCTTGACACTCATTAGTAGAATGGCCATGGGTTGGATGATATTTACAAAAAGATGAAATTTGAGAATGTTGTTTATGTTTTCTTCTTAGTTTAGGACAAAGAGGAGATACTAAGTTGGAATTTAGAAGATTGGTCAAAACATTTTCTTGTTGTAACTCAAAATTAGAATGAGAAGGTGTGGATTTACAAGATAATGGAGAAGAAGATGTTGACAAAGGAAAGTGTGATTTCTCATGACTTTGTCACTCACATTCAAGCATTTTTCCATTACATCCATGTGTATGTTCAAATTAGGGTTCACTCTTAGGGGGAATTGGATTGAAGTTTAAAGAGGCCCAATCAATTTCAAGATTTGTGTTAAGAGAAAAATTTGGAATATGAGATTCAGGCATCTTAGACTTTCTAGAAAAGGTAGGAGTGAAATCTAAGGTTCCCCAATCATCCTCTAAGAGTTCTTCTTTGGGAACTTATTTGGTAGGAGATGGTGTATTTGAGTGAATTGAAGAGAGGATTATAGGAACTAAGAAATCATATGACACTTCACTTATGTTCTCATCAACTACCTCATTAGTATATGTGTAAGGCACAACATGATAATCGAGAAGAATTTTTGGTTTCCTAGGAAAAATGAATGGAATTGATTTGATTTTTGGGAGAGAGAGCATTATGATGAGAAATAATATCATCCTCTTGTTCTAAGGTATATTTATGTTCAATACACTCATTAGGAAAAGGACTATCATATGTAATTAATGCTTCATCTTTAGAGGGAAGATCATGAAAAGAAGGTATGGTATCACTAGTATAAGTAGCCATAATATCATCCTCTTGCACCAAATAATCCATACAAGGGAGGTACTTTTAGGAGAAGAAGGAACACAGAAAGAAGTGTAAATCATATTTATGAATGAAAGGGAGAGCTAAATTATCATCATATGCATGAAAGGGAACATCATGAACATCTTTAATGTAACTTGAAATTTAATTAGCAAAATAAGATAATAACTCCATATGCACTCATGTAATAATGTTCACCCCATACATGCATAGAAAATTGAATAAAGGAGGGGAAATGGAATTTGAATTGCAAATTTGAAATTTGAAATTTGAAATTTGAAATTGTGAAATTTGAAACTTGCAAAATAATTGAATAATTCAAAATTCTAAGAAAAACGATTATTCAATTAAATGAACAAATTGATTGAAAGAATAATAATGCAACCTCCTAGGAAATTGAAATTTAAAATTAGGATTATGTAAAAAAATAACCTCTTAATTTAAAATTTAAAATTATTCAAAAGAGATTGAAAAATAAAATTAGGGCCTACGGGATACCACTTAATTTCAAATTTAAAATGGACACAATTAAGATCTTAAAATTAAGGCAGATTATAATTTTCCACTTAATTTTAAATGTTTCCTTGAAAGTTGCAATGTTGAAATTGGGAAATGTTTTCGATTTTAGAGGGATCAAAATTCGACAAAATGAGCCAATTTTATGGATTTAAGCAATTAAATACAGTCATAACAGTCTCCTGAAATTTTGGGGAAAAGCCAAGGACCGGGTTGAAGTTGCACTCGGTCCTCCCAACTTTTTCAGAAATTTTCAAGGATGAAAGCTATGACGATTTGAGAGATAACCTCAAAAAACTAATTGATTTACGATCTCTAGATAGGCGAAGTTAAGGTTTGAATGTCCAAATAGGACCCTATTAGGTTTTTGAAAAAATATAAGAAGTTGAATTGCAAATTTGAAAAAGGTCAAACCTACTAGATAGGGCCACCTTGAATAATAGTTAGAAAACTGAAATTGGTTGAAATTGATTGAAATTTGCACAAAATCCAATTAAATTTGAAAATTAGGGTTTGAGGACCTAACCACTAAATTTTGAAATTTTGAATTTTGGGAAAAGGAGGGAAATTGAAATTTTGAATTTTAAACAAGAAGACAAGTCTGAAAAATTGTCACAAATCTGAAAATTAAATGTAAATTTGATTTTTTTGCACAAGTTCAAGTTGATGTTTGAAAATGAGGGTTTTGACAATTAACCATTTAATTTTGTAAATTTGATTTGCAAATTGAACAAGACAATGAAAGAATTGAATTTGATAAGCAATGTAATTTTCAGATCTAAGACAATAAAGAGCAGTTTTTGTAAAATACAAGTTCAATGTAAAGTGGAAAATTGAACCCTAGTGATTCCCCACCTAGGAGAGAGAAAGGGAATTACGAGGATGATTTTCACTTGGGAGATACTTTACATTCAAAAGAGGGGTTAAATTCACTAGATCCAAACCCTAGAGTGAATAAGGATCTAAATACTAGGTGAATTGAAAGGGCGCAATGCAATTTACCCTCCTTTGTAAGTAGAAGAGTTGACTTGTTGACTATGTAGAAAATGAAGACAAAATGGATGAAATCAAGAGCTACTAATTTTGGATCGCGTTGTAACTTTAGATCTGAGATATTTAGACTGATACAGATCTACCCTGCAAATTTGGAGAAAATTTGTCGAGACCAAGTTGAAGTTGCACTCGGTCCTCCGAAAAATCCGCATGCCAAAAAGGGTTTTTCTGTCTCTAAAAAAGAAGCCTAAATCTGCAATTACAGCTGCGCACCTGCAACCTACACACAAAAAAGAAGGGAAGAAGGGTTGTGGATAGGGGTTTACCTTAGTCAAACCTCGGTTGAGGAATCAACCTTGAAAGAAAGTAATTGCAAATACTTAAATATGAATAATGGAAATGTATACCTTGTAGATCTACAATTTGTTGACGATGGTTACTTTTCTTCTTGAATGTAATCACAAGTGTTGCATAAAATGGCATGTAACATGACAAAACACTAACACACACACATGCTTGCAAATGAATGTTGTAATATTGCTGCAATGGATGAATGAAGAAGACACATGAAGAAGACAATTTGATGGATGCTTGAAGACTTGAAGACTTGAATGCTTGATGATGATAATGGAGACTTTCCACTTGTTTACCCAATTTTTTCTTATCTTGTTCTTGTATATCAAATGAGAGGACTAAATCCCTTTTTATACTTACCTAGGAGAATTAAATTTCAACTCACCGAAGGCTGACATAGGGGAAATTTAAATCCCGAAGAGAAAATTAGGGTCAAGGGCCAAATGGACCCATTTTAGGGCCACCCCAAGAGGGAGGACATGGGCGCCACACCCCTTTCCTACCCTATTTTGGGGCTTGGACAGGGTCACAAGGTGATGCAAGGGCTGAAATATAAGGAGATTTGGAAGAATGATGCAAAAAGGGGTCCCACTTGAGTAGGGAGATGCAGTCGCTAGGGTGAGGACCTAAAATGCGGTCAAAATTGCAAGGGTCGCAATTTTACGATACTATAGCAACCAACAACAATAATCACACTAGCAAGTTGTGTTATGTTAGATGAAAAAATGCCTAGGGTTTTTCAAAATGATAACAACTTTCAAATTAATAAGCCACACTAAACTAGTTGACCAACTCTTGAAAAAGTAAAAAATATGCTTGTCAAGGGATCAAACTAGTAACCCACACTAAGCTAGATGATCAACAAAAAATATTAAATGTTAAAATAATGAATATATACAAGAAACAAGGAGGCCTTATATGCTCCCCTTTAAAACATCAACATATATCTATGTTGATACCTTAAGGAATATAGAGATCCAATTCAAGGATAAAACACCTTCAACACCAAGGAGATATCCTCAACAAAAATGCATGTGTTCCAAGCTAGGAAGAAGATCCTTATGAAGGATATAAATCTTTAAGAAAGGAAGAGATAGGTGTAAAGGAGATATCTTTTCAACAAGTGTAAAGGGATCCTTAGCTAGGATGGATATCTACCTCCGTAAAGAAAGGAGATCTTCAAACAAATATGAATTCTTCAACATTAAATGAGGAAGGAGATTAAGAATATGCACCTTCCCAATTGCTAGAAGAAGGGATTATTTATATCATTTAAAAGATATGATTTCAATAAAGGAAGAGGTCCTAATCATGGATACACACCCCCAAGAAAGGATAAAATCCTCATGAAGGACAAACAATTATATGCAAGAAAGGAAAATTGTTGTAAAAGATACAACTCGACAAAGGAAAGTCAATCCTAATGAAGGAGAAATGTTTGAAAAATTTTGTTTCCCCCAATACGAAGACAAGAATAATTAGGCTATCATGTTGTTATACAAGTATGATTGCACATGAAATTGTGTGTCTATGAATGAGAATAGCCCCCCCAAAGATAAGCTACTAGTAGCACATAGTGAGGAGCAACATACTTGTGCTTATCAATAAGGTACACTATATCCTCTATTCATTAACGTGAAGTATGATCAGGAGGGGATCACATTGATTGTGAACTTATAAAGAAGGTATTTCATCTTGTAAGAACACAATATCCATATTGCTTTTATGTTCCTACATCATTTGGTCTAGTAGAAGGGGATACAACTACCTTTTGTAAGGAATCTTACATCAACATATTTAGGTGAATTTTATTTCAAATCCCAAAGGGAGATCTTAGTTTAAAGTAGCATGAAGATACCCAATGAGATCATGCTCCCTACCAACATTTTTATAAAGATAAGGGGGGGAGGAAAAATAGGTTGAGGAGTAGGAAGAACATTGTTATGAGTATTTTATGTGTGACACACTACATGATAATGAGGTTTTTGTGACATTTTTTTATTCATCCTATCTCTTTGAATAAAATTATTTTGTCAAGTTTAAGAAATAGTTGAGAGGTAACCTAGTTGGATTATTAGCACCTTTAACAATAATCGCGAGTTTGGTTTGAGGTTGAGGGGTATTTTGATGAAGATTGACAATAATTTTAGGCTTATCATGTTCATTTGTATGATTGGAAACATGGATTTTATTGACTTGTCTTTGATTGGGCTCCTTATTCACTAAAGCTTAATCTTTAGGAAAGAAAGAATTAGAAACATTTCTAGTGGTATCATCATCTTGCACCAAAGTATCCTCATGAGTAGGAAATTTTTTGGGAGAGGGAAAAGAATAATTCACCAATGCTTCATCTTTAGAAGTGAGGTCATTGAAGTGAATAGAAGCTAAGGTGTCACTAGGAAAATTATTAATGATATTCTCCTCTTGCACCAAATTGTCCTTATGAGGGAGGTAAATTTTAGGATAAGGATCAACATCATTCTTCAAAGCTTCATCCCTAAGAGGTAGATTATTGAAAGAAGTGTTTATAATATCTTCTTGCATCAACATTTACCCATTAGTGAGAATTTATTTGGAATAGGGACTATCATTGACCTCAAAGGTACAACATGAAACATCTACCAAAACACATGTCACAACTTGTGAGGCATTTAATAAAGATATAGGACATATATAACAATTTTTAAACATTCACTAGATATTTATAGATAAAATATATAGAAAATATCATAATTGTCAAAGTTTTTAAGAAATCAAGTGTGAAACATAGGAGATAAAAGTATGCTAGAAACATGTTAAAGATGCAAGCCTATGTGAACCAGTGCAATAACTAAAGAAATGTGAAATTATTTCTTCTAAATATGACCTTTTTTATGTAAATGCATGCATAAATGATATATTTTGAAATGATTGCAAATATAAATCAATTGAATGCATACAAATCATATCTAAAAAATGAAAATATAAAAATATACAAGTGTGATCCTCGCCCAAAGACATAAATTAGGATCCAAATCAATATTATTCATTAGAGGTGATAGACAACAAGATCCAACTTCATTCCTAAAGGATACTTGAATGTTGTGTATAATTATTTCCTCCTTTTGATTTGATTTGATGTGAAAGTGTAATGATTAGGTGAAATTCTAGGAAATCAACAATGTTTAGCATTGCCACACTTGCTATTATTTTGGTGATGTGGTTCAATTATTTGATGTTGTGGATATTTTTGATGCTATCTTGGGCATCTGTAAGTACTCTTAGTGGTCTGCATTGAATTTTGTGCAAAGTTGTGGTTATGCGCTTTGACAATATTATCTTTTGCACCTGACCTATAATTATTTGGTCCATGTGGCTATGTGTGGATCTATGGGTGATGATTCAAGATGGACAAGAAGGTGTCCTGACATGGTTTGATGCCTCACACACCTCATTTTTCCTTCTAAATTTCATTTGAGTTTGGTTTTGGCTGACTATTTTGTATTTGTAGGTCACATCTAATTATGCCAACCTAATTGATCACTTTGAGATTGTGAATTTTATAGAAAGGATGAAATCATTGTGGGAGCAACAAATATGAGACTTGTGTGTATTGTATGAAACAAATGTAAAACAATACAGTGGTGCGAAAGTGAATTCGAATAGTGATGAAGAGAGTTTCTGATGTATTTTGAATTGTGAATTGTGATCAACATTTCAATGGATGTGATTCTTTATAGTTCAACCCTATTGATGACTTTTTATCAAAAATATTGTATCTTCTCTAGAAGAAGTGATATTTAGTGTTTCCAAGTTCCATTTTGTATCTTGGTCTAAGGTTGTTCTCCTTAGCTTTGCAAGTTATCTCAAGGGTAGTTAACTCCTTGGCTTCTAGCCTAAACATTGTAATGTGATTATCATATAGTGATATTGTTCTCATTGTGCGATTTACCAATTTGGGTTTTCCACATAAAAATCTTGGTGTTCTTGTATGGATGTTTTTGTGTTTTCAATTATTCACTTTCATCCATGAGGTATATGGAATGAATGTTAAGTAAAAGGTTAATTTTAATTAAGTTTCAATATATGTTGATTCACCCCCTCTCTCAACATCTGATAGTGTTCAACACATTCAAGATGACAAAATCAATAAGACACAACCAAATGGTTCCTTGTGCTTTCTTGTCTAATTTATTCCAATAATCTCCCATCATAGTGGACCCTCTGGTTTCTTTTCCTGTGAAACTGACAACAAATGATCTCTTTCATTCAAAATATCTTACATCTTTAATGTACATATATCATAACTAGTTGGAAATTAGAGTTGTTGGAATGTGTTGTTGTCATCGATGTCAACATATTCATGTGTTTCGGTGTTGCGGAGAGTTGGTTTGGGTGATTTATTGCAGATGTGTTGATGCAAATTAATGGGTTTTGAGATACTTATCTCTAGTTGATTTAGTATGAGTTTTAGTGTTCTGGAAGGTGATTTGAACGAGTTATGTAATTCGGTGTGGTGATTGGTTTTTCTGTTGGTTATGTATTTTAGAGTTGTGATTTCTAGATTGTATTGCTCGAGAATGGATTATTTATGTTGTGTGGATTTTGGAGAGTGTTTGGGATGTTCATGTGTGTCCTCAGTACAAATGGTTCATGATCTAGAACTTCACAAGCGTATATTTTAGTTTGTTGTTGGTGTTCAAGCTCTGGTGATGAAATAATGATGATTATTATTATCTGAGTTGTTGCGGTTATTGTGGAGGAATTCACGTTGCTTGCTGATGTTATTCAATCGTGTTCTATATATTTTGGTGATCCGCATTGATCATGGTGCGTGTTATTCAATATTTTATTGGTCCATTGGTATTCTTTGTGTTATACGACTTTCTGGCTAACCCGATGGTTGTTGCATGTTGCAGATAATCTTGGCATGATATTCGGTGGTGATGCATGTTCAAGGATTTGATTTGGGTCTATGCTAGTCCTTGCCGATATTGTATTGGTCCTCATATAGATTTATGTATCGTGTGATGAAATTTTGTAATTAGGTCTTATGTGTTGAGTCGACCTTAAGGCTAAGGTTGATGATTTGTATAAATAAGTGTTGTAACCATGTAAGATGTGTGTATGCAGTTGTATCTACAATCTATGAGAGTATTGTATATACGAACAAGTTTTGTGCTCAAAAAGTGTGGAACCTACCAAAGAGGATCAAGAAAACATCAAACACACACATGAAACATTATGTTAGAGTTAGAAATCAAAATAGAAACTAAACTAAGTTAGCTTCAAAATCAAGAACCCCAAGAACGTCTCATGCTCCTCTATCTCCAAGGATCTTCAAGATTCAAGGTGGCCCTCACTTGGAAGAGAGCTTGATCTTTAAGATGACAACCTAAAGAACAAGATTTAAAGGATATGATCTAGGATCAAAATGGATGCAACTAAGATCCTAGCCAGATGGTAAAATGATATGAAGAAATGAAATGAAAGATGGAATGCAAGATATGAAACTAAGATTGATTCCAAATTAAAATCTTATGGTGCTAATTAAAATAACATGGAGTTTTCTATGAAATTGATATACAATGACTATGAATTAAGCTAGCATGAAAATGGGATTAGCATGATACTATCAACATGATGAAAGAAAAACTAGCATGCAACTAAGATGATCTAAGTTCTTGAAGATGAAAAATTGAGCTCCTTGATAACCTACAAAATGACAATAAGTTTGATGCACAAGATGATAGATTGATTGAATGAAGAAATGGGCTCTATTTATAGAGAAAATAGAGAAATGGATGGTTGAGATTGAGCAATCTCAACAAGGGCTAGGGTTGAAAGTTATCAATCCATGAGGGGAATTCAATCCAATCCCAAGTTGACAAATGTCACCTTGAGATGGCTTGAGAGGATGCTAAGAAAGCATTATATGCTAAGTAAGCATTATGGGTAACCTCAAGAGATGGCATCATTGGATAATGCCATTATCCAAGGGAGCATGTTATTGTCCAAGAGGTAAACTCTTGTGTAAAGTTGAGGGATGGCCAAAGGGACAACCATCATGGGCTAGGATGATGTATTGTAAGAGGAATTAAATTCTCTTTGAAGACTTTGGAGGTTAACTTGTTGAAAGTTAGATAACCTTACAAGTTTGTAAGACTCGACAAGTTAACTTGTTGAAGAAGGTAGAGTATTTAACACATTTAGAAGACTTTCTTCCAAATTTGTAGAAGTGACTCCCCCAAATTTAGAGATGTGACATGATTAGAAGAATTAGGCTAATTAAATGAGAGATTAGATTATGCTAATGAAAAATGTAGGAGAATGCAAGTAGAGGAAACTAGGTATTTTAGATAAAATAAAAGACTTATTTTAGCCAAAAGGGATGCAACTTGCATTTGTAGGATTTTGCAAGTGGGGGGACTATTCACAAATAAATAATGATTTATTTAAATGCAAAGGGATTTTTAATCAAATGTAAACTCAATTAAAAGGGAAAAGGGGTTTTAATTATACAAAAATGATTTATTCAATTAAATGGCTAAAGGGGATTTAATCAAACCTTATTTTAATTAATAGGTTAGGCTAGAAGAAATGGATTTTAATCAAGTGTTTAATTTGATTAATAGGCTAATAGGGATATTAATTAAACCTTAGTCTAATTAATGGATGAATAGTGCAATTTTTAGGTGTCTACACAAGTGAATTTATCTTTTCGTAGTGGATAAGAGCAGACAAGTGTTGTTGTGAAAACAATATACTAAACCAGAACTGTGATCAGGCATTTGGAGATGTTATTCTTTCATTTCATGTAATTTGGATTGTTGTTCGATCTTTGTAAGGCAGTGAGCCTTCCTAGGGTTATAGCCCTCTGTTGTTTTTGAGCAGTGAGCTATAGGCAATGTGCTTGAATGCATATGCATTCCCCATTGTAATATTTACACATACTACTATAGAGTATCAACATATTGTGGGTAGGTTCCCACTGTGGTTTTTCCCTTAACTAGGTTTTTCACCCCCCCCCTTCTTAGTTTTCTTGCATTGTTGTTGCAAACAATTGGTATCAGAGCTAGATCCTTTGGAAGAAGCTTGACTGCTTGGGGAGATCCAGGATGGCAGCTATTGTTTTTAAGAAGGAGAGTCTAAGATTTGATGGAACTAATTACTCTATATGGAAGAACCAGAAGGAAGTTCACTTGAATTGTCTTGGAGAAGATTATTGGAAGATAATGAATAATGCCTACAATGTTCCTCAGAATGGTCCTCTTATTGCAGTTGTGATCAAGGATGCTGAACATAATATAAGAGATAAAGAATCATTTCTAACTATCCCGACTAATGCAGAGATGACTAATGTGATGGGATCACAGATTGCACATGAGATTTGGGAGAAGCTAGAAAACCTCTAGGCAGGAGATAAACATGTGAAAGTTTCTAAATTGTAGAGCTTCAAAGGAAAGTATGAGTTACTAAGAATGGGAGAAGATGAGAATATTTTATTTTTTTATGGTTAAAGTGAATGATCTTGTAATAAACATCAAATGTGTCAGTGCAGTCCCTGAAGAAGATGATATTGTGGCCAAAGTGCTGAGATCCTTGCCTCCTGCTTATAAACACAAAATTGTTGCTATTGATGAGATCTAGACTGTGACAACTGTGACAAGAGATATGCTGGTTTGTAAGCTTGTTTCTTTTGAATTGAGTGAACTTGGTGAATCACATGGAAAAGTTGAGACTCCATTTAAAGCTACTATATATGGGAAGCAAAAGTATGATCTGGGAGAGATTTCAACTAGGGTTTCCAGGTATCAAAGAGATATGAGAGAGATGGAAGAATAGGAAAAAGAATTGGAAGATCTTGAAGCACTTATTGCCAGAAGATTGTCTAAGGAAGCTAGTAAGTATGAAGGGAAATTACCTTTGAAATGTTTTTCATGCAATAAGATTGGTCATTTTGCTTCAAGGTGTCTTGAGAGAGAGAAAAGAGTGTCAAAGTATGGTAAGCCTTACAAGCATAACCGCAAGTATAGATATCAAAAGAAGTGCTATTATGCTGGTGATGAAAGTGTCCCAGATGATGAGTCTAAGAAAGGGAATTCAGAAGATGAATTTACGTTCATTTCTATCAAGGAAGATGATCTGGTACTTGTTGATTTTATAAGTTGTATTGTTGAAGAGAAAGCCTTGGTTACTAAGATTGAAGATAAAGATGAATGGGTGATTGACAGTGGTTGTTCACATGACATGACATGTGATAAAGGTAAATTTGTGAATATGGAGAAGTATGATGGCGATGTAGTGAGATTTGGAGACAACAAAGCTTTTGTAATCCATGGTAGAGGTTCTATTTCTCTTGATGGTAAGCATAATACTGATGATATTTTATATGTTGAAGGTTTGAAGCATAATATTTTGAGTGTTGGACAGATGGTTGATAAGGGATATGATTTACAATTCAAGAATGGGAAATATAAGATCTTGAATAACTCTTGTATAGAAATTGCATCAGGAACTAAGACTAAAGGTAATATCTTTCATTTGAATGTTGGTGAGAAAAGTTGCTTGATTTCTCAGATTGATGAGAGTTGGTTGTGGCATAGGAGAATGTGTCATGATAACTTTGACTACATGATTAAGACAAATTCTACTCAAGCTATTAGAGATCTACCTAAGAGAGTGAAGCCCACTAATTTGGTGTGTAAAGAATGTCAATTGGGAAAGAAACCAAGAATTTCATTCAAGAGAAAACTATTTACATCTAAAGGATTTTATTAAAAAGAATAGCAAAAAATGGTGAACTAATGTGGGCATAGCATGTACATTCCCTACATGTCCATCAAGGCAACATAGTTTCCTGCATCAGCATGGGCTATACAAGCCCTCAAGAGGCCCATTTCCACCTCATTTGTGCACTTGGTATTTGGAGATTGGAGCTTGGAGAGGAGAGAAGAAATGGAGCCCCCCTACCATAGACATCGATTCAAGTGGGTTTGACGCTATCAGAGGCCAGTGGAGTACAAGCCACCAATAAGTTCGATTTTCTAACCTTGTGAATTTTTTACCTAGATTTCCCTGTTTTTAGGCTAGATTTGTCAATTTTTTTCTTGTACAGGTAGGGTATTTTCCAATTTTTTAATGTTTAGTTCTTTTAGCACATTTGTCCCTTTTCAAAGAGAATATGTTGTATAGCATTGTGCATACAAATTTTTTCATAGGGCATTTGGTGTACGGCTCAGCGCATACATTGAATCGTACAACGCATATGTTGTAGCGCATATATAATAGTTTGAGGTTTTTGAAAAAAAGTGAAAATTTTGACATGTGCAAATTTGATGTTTAGGGTCGTTATGATGTTTGGCGCCACGTCAATGTGTTGGTATGCGTCGATATTGAGTCGATGTGTTGAAAATTCCGTCTAGGGTCGATATGAGTCAAGTCGATATGGATCAAATTTTGATGTGTCAAGAGTTGGTATGAGTCAAATGGGTTCAATATGGTTCATTGGTTGATATGGGTCAATTGTCGATATGGGTTGATTGTTGATATGGGTCCTAATTCGATATGGGTCCTGAGTTGATATGGGTCAATTGTCGATATGGGTTAATTGATTCGATACGAGTCGATTGTAGATATAGGTCAAATTATCGTCGATATGGGTCAATTGTTGATATGGATCAAACTGTCGTTGATATGGGTCAAACTATCATCGATATGGGTCTTGATTCGATATGAGTCCTGATTTCAATATGAGACTTGATTGCAATATGGGTCTTGATTTCGATATGATTCCTGATTTTGATATGATACTTGATTGTGGTATTGGTCCTACTTTTGATATGAGACTTGGATTGATTGAGTTTTGATATGATGCTTGGATTGCGATATGAGACTTGGATTGATTGATTTTTTATATGATGCTTGGATTGCGATATGAGACTTGGATTGATTGATTTTTTATATGATGCTTGGATTGCGATATGAGACTTGGATTGATTGATTTTCAATATGATGATTGGATTGCGATATGAGACTTGGATTGATTGTTTTTTGATATGATGCTTGGATTGTGATAGATAGGTCAAGTTGAACCCACCTAATTGTAAAGAGTGTTTGATTTAGAATGCTTAGTGTGATAGGATGACAGTCGTCACTTTGATAGGTTCCCCTTTTTGATTGAGATTTGATGCTTGATTTCTTATAATAGGTGAAACTAATATGGTACTCATGTGTTGATATAGGCGGACTTAGGTGTTATACAACTTCGGGAGCGATACCCAAAGACACTCTCCCTGCATAGTTGATTGACTGATGATGATCGAATAACGATTGAGGTGTGCAGACTGATTCACCTATTTCTCATGCCTTCCTATATGAAGAATAGAGCATTTTTGACGGCCTTAGTGAAGCGATGGCATAGTGAGCACAACACCTTTCACTTGCTAACAAGAGATATCATTGTTACTCCTAAGGATGTCTATCGGATTTTGTGGATTCTGATCACAGACGAGCTGGTTGTCTATGATGTGGAGGAGGTTGGGAGGATAGATGCACTATGGGATATTTTTAGTGATCCCCATATTACTATATACTCATTAGGCTGGCAGGAGATGGTAGACAGATACGCCTCACTTCCTTCAGTTCTAACTAGATTATTTGGTGGTTTCCTCCTTCTTGATAGGAGATCACATGGATTGTCAGTTGGATGGGGCCATGTAATTTGATGGATGGTACGAGAGAGGATCCTCTATGTGTGGGGTATATGTGTTTTGGTGCACTTATATCATGGGCTACATCAGATCGTATATGGCAGAGATCGGGGCTCCAGTTTAGCAGCAGGGTGCACATTGCTCCAAATTTGGGCTTGGGAGCATATTGCCATTATGCGCCCTATTGTGCAAAGATATTGCCTAGTGGGCTATCCTTATCTTTATATGTATAGACAGGGAGCTTCTTAGCCCATTCTAGGGAAGCTAGAGTATTGAAGTTGTGTACTAGATGATATGGATGTAGTGGTATGGTGCCCATATTTAGATTGTGAGCCATGGCCGAAGGATGCCATAGAGGTCCTAGTTTTGTTACAAAGCATATATCTGATTGGGAGGACACCTTATGTGGTAGAGAGGTTTCTCTTGTCTCAAGTGTATTGACAGTTTGGTCGGCCACAACCGATACCATAGGGGACAACCTTGTACATGAGAGTGTACAAGGAGAGAGCAGAGTTGGGGCCACCCTTAGATTATGCCACAACTTGTGTAGATTTCTACTCTTCCTTTTGTTGTGTGCGATATGAGGCTAATAGTGATAGATGCGGGCATGCACCAGGATTATGCCCTATATAAGATGACTCATCGGTTCTCGAGATTGACAGGGCCAGGAGAGCCGATACCACCTTTAGAATAATTGATGATGATGATGACAATGATGATGGTGGAGGAAGATGAGGGGGGCAATGGGGCCAACATGTGGAGAGAGGGAGGAGATGCCGAGGGGGATATCGAGGAGTAGGCCAGGGAAGAGGATAGTTGGTCCGAGGTGGTGATGGTAGTGGGGATGATGGTGGAGATAGGAGAGGAGGCAGAGTAGGATCCAATGGGGTGAGGGATAGGGGTGGTGGTTGGCGGCAGATGCTAGGTCACAGAGGCCTTGTACAAGCAGAGGATATAGTAGTAGTTGGGGGTGGTGATGAGGAGTAGAGCTCTTATGATGGATCTGATGATGAGACAAAGTCAGAGGAGTTGGGTGGTGGGAGAGTAGGATTGGGTGGCATAGGCTTCGATTAGGAGGAGGGGGAGGAGGATATCCAACCCTTGGTATGCCGAAGGAGATTAGATATGCCCGCGCTAGCCATAGGATAGGTGAGCTCATCATAGGCACCGACAACACAGGTACCACATGCACCACAACCTCCCTTATTTCAAATCACAGTTCCCTCGCACCAGCAATAGGTGCATATAGTAGGTTTACAGTCCTTAGTGTAGAGACTCTAGACACACTTAGTACAAGCACAGGGATAGATCACACAGCTGCAGGCACTAGTAGCACAATTGACCACTAAGAGGGACACAAAGATAGAGTGGAAAGGCCATGTAGAGGAGATAGTGCAGACCTTGTAGCAGGTAGTCATACAGGGTGTTACAGGGGATACCATTAGGAGTCTTATTGATCAAACATAGCGGGCTTCGTATTACAGGACTGTGTACTTTCAGGTTGTGTTGCCAGATCGACGTGCCCCTAGTTATGCTGCTAGTTCTTAGCGCGGGGGTTCCTAGAGACGGGGAGGTAGTGAGGGTGTGATGGGTCCTAGGATAGATCCTCCTATTGGTGGTGTAAGTGCAGGTGTAGGTGGCTCTAGGGCTAGGTAGTTAGATTTAAGAGGCAGCCACTCTTAGCCTCCTCTATGATGATGATGTACCATTTTGTTGATTATACACAAATCTTTTTATCTTTGATGATTCCCTCAAGATGTACATTGTTGTATTTTGATTGATCTCTTTGATATGATACACATTGATTCATTGATAGATATTGATGTCTCTTGATTCATGGACTTTGTTATTGATGCGATATCTAGGGACTTTGGACATTTATTGTTTCATTGATGTTTCGTTCTGACTTATATCTTTGATTTTCCTTTGGATCAACATGGGTAGCACATGTGCATGATGATATGATACTACATATGTGTCTACATGTTATGGATGCCTTTATTTGATGAGCTTTATGATATGCATGATCTATATGACTTTTTCTTTATAATGCAAATGATTGCCTCTATGATGTGTGTGATGATATGATGTTATGATCTATATGTTTTCAAGGTGATATTCTTATGATGTTTTGATGATCACTCCTAACTATATATTTTTGCAGGTGATATGATAAATGTATGACTTTTATTGTGTTGCTAAATATAATGCATGTATGTTCATGGATGAATATGTGAATGCTTTTAACATTTTTTTGTTCTTTTTGTATGTTTTTTATTTGATGGCGTTCACCATGCAAAATGTTTTTGATATGATATGGAAATGTTCATGTATGTGAATTTACTTTGATATGGGATGTAATGATGATGCATCTGAATGCAATTTGATTATTATATGATATTATGTGAGATGTAACTTGAAAATGAGATGTAAATGATAATGATAATGATAATGATAATGATATGAAATGTATCTTGAAAATGAGATGTGCAATGAAAATGATAATGATAATGCTTATTATGATAATGAAACTAATGCACTCGTCAATGATATGAAAATGCAACTAAATGTGATTGGAACATGAAATGAGCTATGAGAATGGTAATCAATCTAATGCAACTTTACCATTATATAAAAATGATAATGATAATGCAATCTAAATGCAACCTTAACATGATATAAAAATGATAATGATAGTGCAATCTAATGCAAAGCTTAATACGCATTCTCATTCTCAATGTTGTCATATGTTTTGATCAAATTGCCAGTGTTTCCCCTTTTTTTCATCATTGAGCCTTGATTTATTGAAAGTTGATACAAGTGTCATGGTATAATTGAACCATAACGACCTCAGTATAACTTACATGGATTTTGATATTGTAAGACGACACAAGCGTCGAGGCATAATTGAACCAAGATGACCTGGGTGTTGCTTGCGTAAAACATACAAGAGTTAACCTTAGTCTTATACAAATCCGAAATGTCCTTAGTGATATGCCATCAGATCACGTCATAGAACAAATTTGCATAGTAAAAGGCTTCACTCCCAAAGAGCGGACAAAGAAAACATCACATTCCTTCCTTGCTTCTTTAGTCTTGGAGACATCCTTGAGTTGCTTAGGAGATATGATAAGCAAAAAACAACAACCATAAGTAAGCATGCATGCTATCTAAAATGTATTCTTGTCAAATAAAACATCTTGCAAATAGATCTTTTGTTCAATTGAAATCAGTTCAAGTCCGTGATGTCTAACCTTCTTGCAATGTTGTGGTCATTATTGGTTGTTCTGATCCTTGTTGTCCTACTATGTGTTTTCTCTATTGTTTAAACTCACTAGGCAAAATGCCTCCAGCGAGGTCAGGATGTTTCTCCTTGTTGTCGACACTACTTCGATATGGATATGTACACTGACCACCAAGCCATGATGGGATATGATTCAGATAACTGAGTCAAATAATAAAGGATAGTGACTATGCTAAGTATGTCTAGGATAATGTTGTCTATATAAGTGTTATGCGATGTCTATGGGCTTAGATCAGATGGAGCCAAAGATATGATATGAGTACTAATAGATAGAGAATCCACTCTATCACAAATAGCACCTATTGCCAGGTTTTCACCACTTCTTTTTATTGCACTTTTTGATTTTTTTTTCAAAATTTTCATGATTTTTTTATTTTTTTGTGTGCCACAGGACGCCTATTTACCAAATTTTCACCCTAGTGACAATTTTTTGATTATTTTAATTTTTTTTAGCTTTTTTGCTTTGATTCGTGCATTGGATGAATCAAGTGTGGAATTTCTTCAGATGGATGTTATTTGTTGGCTCGTCAAACACGTCCCCTTCTTAATTTGATAACTAATATGCCCCTGATCCATAAGTTGATATGATGACAAAGGGTCCCAACTAGTTGGATTCAAATTTCCCCTTCTTTTCTCGATCTTGTTGATTCCAAGGATTCTCTTTTAGGACTAGGTCACCAACTTTGAATGCCATTGGTATAACCTTGTGATTATAGCTTCGACACATTCATTGCTGATATACCTTGAAATGATCAAATGCACATTGTCAGCATTCGTCTAGCAGCTCTATCTCTTGCAGTCTGTTTACTCGATACTCCTCATCTGGAATGAGGCCTTTCAATGATACCTAGAGTGATGGAATCTCTACCTCAATAGGTAGGATAACTTTTGATCCATACACCAATGAGTATGGTGTAGCTCCTATGGGTGTGTGGATACTCATTCTATAGGCCCAAAGTGTAGGATTAAGCTGGACATGCCAATCTTTACCAACATCATTAATTGTCTGCTTGAGGATTTTCAAGATTGTTTTGTTTGAGGCCTCTGCTTGGCCATTCCCTTGTGGATAATATTGTGTTGAAAAGCGATGTTGGATATGGAATCGCTCTCAAATATCTTGAACATATTGATTCTTTAAGGGTCATCCATTATCTGCGATAATAGAACTAGGATTGTCATACCAATAGATGAGGTCGTCCAAAATGAAGGAAGCTATTTGCTTGTCGATAACTATAGTCAATGGAATTGCCTCAATCCACTTGGTGAAGTACTCAGTGGTTGTGATGATAAAATTGTGTCCATTTGATGAGGAAGGATGAATCTTCCTAGGAGGTCGAGTCCCCATTGGAAAAAAGGCCATGATGTAGTGAATAGTTGCAGCTCCTGCATTGGTGCATGTATGAGATTTCCATAAATCTGGCACTTAGGACATTTCCTAGAAAACTGGTAGGACTCTTTTTCCATTGTCAGCCAATAATATCCCATCCTTAGAAGTTTCTTGGCAAGAGTAGGATCACTTGAATGCGTGCCACAACCCATGTAAGGCAAAGTCTGATTCGTTACGATCAAGGCATCGAAGAAGAGTAGCATCAAGACCTTGGCGATAAAGTGTATCAATGGTTAAGGTATAGCAGGCTTCTTATCGGATGAAGCTATGTTTTTTGTTACAAGATAGGTCTGGTGGAAGGGTATTGTCTTTCAAGTAGGTATAGATCTTCCCGTACAGGGGTGAACCAGAACCGTTTAGAGCACAAATGACTTGGGATTCTGATTTGTCATAGGCGGGGGAAAATAATTGCTCCACTAGGAATTCATAACGACTATGTTTGTCTATAATTTATAGCAGCGAGGTAATGGTGGCCATTGTGTCAGCAGCTCGATTGTCTAGCCTTGGAATCTTCTTAAATGTGATGTGTACAAAGTACTTAAAATCATCCACCATGCATTTGTAGGGTATCAACTTATCATCCTTCGTCTAATAGTCATCATTGATCTGATTGATAACTAATTGAGAGTCCCCATAGACTTTCAATTCTATGATTTCAACTCCATGACTACTTTGATATTTGTCACTAGAGCTTCATACTCAGTGATATTATTGGTGCATGGGAACATCAACGTGTAGGATCTCAAAATTGTGTACCCTTCTGGAGTGACGAACAATATGCCAACACTTGATCCATGTTGTGTGTAGGATCCATCAAAGTATAAGATCTATTGCATTGGTGTAATAGTGAGCACATTTGTATCTAGAAATCCCACCTATAGTGGGTGTTTGTTTGGTAGTGGTGTTTCAGCCAGTTGATCTGCTATTGCTTGTCCTTTGATAGCCCTCTGTTTGTGTATTGAATGTCAAACTCGCTTAGGATCATGACCCATTTTGCTAACCTCCCTATGAGAGTGGCTTTGCTGAGTAAGTATTTTAGTGGGTCGATCTTTGCCACTAGCTTGATAGTATGAGCTAACATATAGTGTCACAACTTTTGGGAAGCAAACACCACAGCTAAACAAGCTTTTTCGATGAAAGTGTAATTGAGTTCATAGCCATTCATCATCCTGCTAATATAATGGATGGCTCTTCCTTTCCTATTGGGTCTTCTTGTGCTAGTAATGCCCCTAGTAATACTTTTGTTGCTGATATGTAGAGAATGAGTGGTTTACCCACTATTGGTGGCACCAAAATAGGTGGATTCTTGAGATATTGCCATATGAACCTTCTAATAGATTGTAGCATGCTTTGAAGAGATCGTAGCTGACTAATGTTACTTGGAGGTGGCATTTACATGATAACCTGAACCTTTGCAAGATCCACCTTGATTCCTTTTTCTGATACAATGTAGCCCAAGAGTTTTCTTGTTCATTGTAAGGGAACTTGAGACATTGATGATACGTGGAAGGTATCACTTGCATTTCATGGATCCAAGGATGACTCAAGAGTATGTTATATGTCAAGTCTATGTCTAAGACTTGGCACATTGTGTCTTTTTGCACAGGTCCTACCTGAATGGGTAACACCACTATTCCTTCAGACAACCTTTCTTCATCATCATAAGCCTTGATAGTGATCTTCTTTTTGGGATCAATAGCTTGCTCGGAGAAGATGAATGCACACATAAGCTTTAAGGTACATATATTTAGGCCATCTCCTCCATCTATTAGCACTCTTTTTACCTGATGTTTGTAGACTAGGACTTTGATATGGAGTGTGATGTTGTGCAAATGACTCAAAGAGACATCATCATGCTCTAAAAATGATATGCTATGTGGCACTGTCATATGTTCTACTATGGATTGGAACCGATTGATATCCAAATTGTTTGGAACTGTTGTTTCTACAAGAGATTTCTCCAAGATATCCTTATGTTTAAGTGAGAGTTTGAGCAACTCTAATATTGATATTTGAGCAGGTGTCCTTTGCAGTTGATCTACCAAGCTATATTGAGTCTTGGGGAGAGTTGTTGCTTTAGATGTACTCCCCTTGAAGACAGATTTTTGGGCCCTTGTTGTCACATTCACCGGTGCATGTTCTTGTTTATTCTTGATTTTTATGGCATTCACTTGATTGTCATATGTCCATATGTGATTTATGATGTTGTCATAGATGTGGTTGATGCAGGCTCCTTTTTTGTTGTTTGATGTTGATGCTCCTCCCTTGTCATAATTAGGAAGAGGATTTTTTAATGCTTCGTGGTTGCCATTGGTCTTATGGCCATCAATCGTTATGTCACCCTTGTCTATCATGTCTTGAACTAGGTTTTTCAACCTCATGCAATCATTTGTTCTATGCCCCTTGTTTCGATGATAATCATAATAGTGCGAGTCATTCCACCATGGTGGTTTGACTTGGGGTTCAAAATTGCTTATGATTGGCAATGTGATGAGTTTGTTTGCCAATAGTTCTCAAAATGCATATTTTAGGGCTTGTGCCAATGGTGTATATGTTCTTCGATATTGGGGAGGTGGAGTGTTGGCCTTACTCCCTTGGTTGTTGTTGTTCCCTCGGTAGTTGTTGTTTCCTTGGTTGTTGTTGTTGTTCCCTTGGTTGGTAGTACGTTGATAATTGTTAGTTCCTTGATTGAAACTTCTTTGATTATTGTTGGATGGTGTGTTATGTGATAAAGTCAGCATTGGATGCTTATACTTTACATTGTTGGCATCAACTACACCATCATTAATAATATTTTTCTTTCTAGTCCAAAACCTGGACTTGTCTGAGTTGTTGTTGTTATATTGATTGTTATAGGTGTTGTTGTTTGATGAACTAACACCTTCTTTGGAGAAATTCAAGGTTCCCTTCTCGATTGAGGCTTCCTCTACTTGGATGCCAATCTCAATTATTTTTTGGAAAGTAGGTAGACATTGTATTTTGAGTTGATAACTCATTTCATCATTTAAATTGTCTACGAAGATTTCTATTTTTTCCTTTTCAGGTACATCACATGGGTAGCTTGAGACCATGTGTCTCCATCGTTGTAAGAACATCATGAATGTTTCATTAGTCTTTTGCTTCGTATTGCATATGTCAAGCATGGTGACCTCATGTTGGATATTATAGGAGTATTGTGTAATGAATTTATTCACCAACTCATTGAATGATCTAAACGGAGGTGTGAGTTTTGACAACCACTCCACTGTTTGTCCTCCCAAACTTCTTGGGAATAGCCTCATCATGTAGGTATCGTTATGGGAAAACTCCAAGCTCATAGTGCAGAATTCCTTGACGTGATCACATTGATCACTCTTACCATTGTATTTGTCATACTTTGGTATATCTGAATTTGGTAAGATTAGTATCATGTTTATCCCTCTATCAAAATTATAAGGGCAAATGTCCTCCAAAGAATACCTCGTCATAGACCCTTGTTGCATATCCTGCATATGTCATTGTAGTGTTGGAGTATTTGTGTGATGTTGGCCAAGAGAACATTTTCTTCATTGAATGTTCAATGATGGGAATCCCCTTGTTCACTAACATTGTCATAATTATGAGTATCATCTCGGTTGCAGGTGTTGTCTTGGTCATGGGTGTCATCCCCTCTCAAGTGCTCTTGATTCTGAGTATTATATGTGTAAGTACTTGTCCTTGTTCTTGGGATCCTTTCATTGGTATTCCTTGAATTATCCATCTCAAATTCCTCAGGAATCCCGACTCCTTTACTATTCATCATGAGGAGGTATTTTTGTTTATCCTATTTTATAAGCTTTTACATGAGTTTTTGGAAGGTGGCACTTTGTTGGCATTGTTGGATGAGCTCCTTGATGATCTCATCTTCCTCCATATGCGTGTATTAATCGAAAGGGTTGGACTTCCTACGACTCATGCTTGATTCTGGTTGCGGATCCAATTCTTTGCCTTTTCAAGATCGAGTGCCAGTGGGCATTAATATACTTCTAAAGTAGTGAATTCTTCATCTCCTAGCAGGGTTCTTGGTGGAGTTTGTGGTTCAAGTCGAGCTTCGTTGTAAGTGATGCAAATTTTTGGAAAGAAGGCGGGATTGATTTTTCCCTCTTTGTTGAGATGTTGGTTAATTGTTGCCTTTTGAGTATAATCCCTACTTCTCAAAGGCTCTTCATCAAATTCGTTAGATTTTCCTTGAAGATATAATCACCTATGATGCAAGAAGATACGATGTGACACAAAGAGTTGATGATTGATGTAGAGAAACTTTATCCTATTGATAAGCTCCTTAGGACTAGGATGTTTCTTCTTCAACTTAGTCTTTTGACGAAGACTCCTTCTCAAAATATGTGGAGCGATCATACAAATGATCAAAAAGTTGATATGGTTGGTTGATATGGATACTTTGTTTTGATACTCAAGCTTACTAAGTCGAATAGAGGGTTTTTTTGATAGGCCCCTATGACAAAGCATGCCAAATGATATGGATAAAGTCTCCTGATATGGAAACTTGATTTGACTAAATTGAATACCTAGCTAGGTATTGTTATTGATATAGTTGGATGATAACTCTTGATCACTTGGTTTGATACTCCCCTAATCTTGTTGGATGAAAGTATTGCCTATGATAGTTGAAAAGCTGATAACCACCTCAAAAGGTGCTTTGTTAGATTTCAAAATCTCTTCCACTTATTATTCCCTTTGTTTGAATTGATCTTTGAGTTGATCGATTGATATTTTTGCAAGATATTTTAATATTTATGACTAGAATACATAGCACACATGAAGACAATGGTCATCCTAATGCTAAACATTTAGTGTATGTTCTTTTGAGGATGTGTTCAAATCCTCGATGTTTTCACAGGTTTGGATACAAATAAGACACACCAAGTAGACTCTTTATTCAAGGGTCTTTGACAATATCATAGCCCACACTCGATACTCCTTCAACTCAAACAAACGTGTCACCCCCTAGAGGGCGCCCATTTTTTTGCCTTTTTCCAGAAATTAATCCAAATAAAATTTTTCCTCAATTGAGTAGTTATCTTGGGAGATGTATGGTGAGTAATCTTGGGGGCAGATTCTTCCCCACCCTTCATGCACTATGATATTGCCAATGCATGGCAACTGACTCGGCTCAAAGTTTCTACTTCTATGGTTCGTAGTAAAGGTTCTGTTTGGTGCGACAAATGATAAACTCAATTAAGAGGCTTCCCAACCTTTAGAACAAAGGCTTTTTTGCATCACAAGATACTAGGGGAAGGCTATCAAATACACACTACCGTTGGAGGGGATTTTCATCAGCCTCCACATTTGATTATATTGGGTTGGTAAACTTGGCGATAAAGTCATTGCCCACTTGGGTCATACCCTTCTCACTAACCCCCTCAAGGCTTCAGGAAGGCATGCCTTCTAAAGGTTCTATATGCTTGAAAGTAAATAAAGCATGAAAAGAGTAGCTTTGACTTTTGGTCACCCAAGTAAGGGGAGAGCTTATACCTACCACTCAAGCCAAAGGACACAAAGTTCTTTTTACCATTTCAAAACAATTGTTTTCTAAGTCCTAATTGGAGATGTTGCTCCAATCAAACATGGTGTTCTTTTTAGTCCCACATAGCAATGATTTTCTAAACTAGTAATTGGAAATCCTGGTAAACAAAATGAAAGCATGTTGCTATAAAGTAAATCGATTTGCAAAAAGGGACATTGGTTGTTCTTTTTAACTTCCAAATAAAGATGTTGATTGTGAATTTTACCTTTGTAAGAAATGAAAGATTTGTTCTTTTTAAGCCCAAATTGAGGTGTGTTTGCTCCTAACTTGCAATAATGATAATTTTCGTTTATGGTTCTTTTTATCCTTTGCAAGTGTGGTTCTTTTTAAACCCCAAAAAAAGTTTGATTCATTTTAAACACCAAAATGAAGTTGTGAGGTTCTTTTTACCAAAAGGAAAATGAGTTCTTTTTAACCAACTTTTAAAAAGTTCAAAAGAAAATCAAAATCCTAATTTTAACTCCTCCAACTTGCAAGAATTTGTTAGAAACCTGAAAAAAAGGAGTTACTGAAAATTTTAGTCACTTTGGTGGGCGAGACAAGCCTAATTTTCCAAACAAATTATACAGTTTTTGCCTCTGTGACAAATGCGCTAAAATAGAAAACAAACGCGCTAAATCATACTACAAACATGCTAAAATAAGTTGTGAATGCGCCAAACTGTGAGAAACCAAAAAAATACAGAATGTGTGAACATGCTAAATAAGCTGCCTAAGATAGTTGATTATGTGGTGTGTGAAAAGTGGACCTGTATCTGTATCTGGAATACACAACGCTTCAATTGAGTCATTAGATGCATGGTTAGTAAATCAATAATCAATGAATAATAAACCATTACAAAGTGACCTATTTCCTTCTAGTAGATGCAAGTTTAGATTTTTCTCAGATTGCTAAGCTATCCAGTGACTAGACAACACCTAAACGAAGGATTTTTAATCTATATGAGCATGAATTTGAGCTAAATGAATGCAAGATTTAAGCTAGATGAATGCAAGATTTGCAAGATTTAATCTAACATGATTTAAGCAATATATGAATATTTAAGCAATATGAAATAACTAATATGCAATATCTCAATGCAAATTCTGAATGAACCTAGAGCAAAAACAACATAATAAGAATATATTCTCCAGGATCCTTGAATGAGAGATGAGAGCCTGAATTTATAGAAAATTCAGAAAGAAACCAATGGCTGAGAACAAATGATGATGATCGGTCAAGATTTTCCAAGAGGAAGCACAATCCAGGTGAATTGATGTGATTAAATGCTTTTCTCAGTTTTAAAGGAAATTGAACTAAAATTAAGATAAAATCGGGAAAAAAACTGATTTATTCTCTATTTCATTCAATTTTAATATTTAATTGTTTTAATTTCTTTCTTTGAGATTATTTATCAATTTTTAATTTGTTTTTCAAGATTATCTCCAATTGATTTCTTTTCTCAATTTTTAATTCTTTTTTTTTGTCAATTAATTCCTTTTTTGATTTGTTTCATTTTTTGAAGATTTGTGCTCATAATTTCCAATTCCTCTTTCTTGATTTGTTTCCTTTTCTGAAGATTTACGGCAATTTTTATTTATTTTTCAAATTAATTCCTCTTTTTGATGATTTAATGGCAAATTGATTTATTTAATTAAATATGCAAAAGATATTTAATTAAAATAAATAAGATTATTGTTTAAAATAATTTACTTGGAATAATTTAATTAATTAAATAAATATTTAATTAATATTGAGTGATTAATTTTGCCATGTGACATTGATGATTTTAGAAATTAAATGTGTTCTCAAGATATATTTTGTTGCCTTTGGTTAGGACCTTGGTGACGTTGTCGAGATTAGGGGCTCATGGTTTAGATGACCATTTTTAGGGTATTACATTTACCCCTCTTTGAATTAATGTGCGAGCAGCGCGTTGGTTCAAAAAAAATTTGATGTCTAGGAGATACCAGTTCTGAACTTGATTGATCACGAACCGGATGAAGAGCGAGGTATTCATCTTGATTTGAAGCGATGAAACTGAACAGAGTTGATTAAAGAAAAACCGATCCTGAACTTGATTGAACTAGGATAGATGAATAGAAAAGATATTGAACTTGAACTTGATGGATCAAGAAGCAGATCTTACTGATCTAGAACTTGATTAAACTAGACTCAGTGAGCGAAGAGAAAACTGATCTTAAACTTGATTGATCAAGATACGATGAGTGAAGATAAATTGTCCAGCTTCATTCAATGCGATGAAACTGAACGCCTACTTAGATTGAGTCTGTGATCAAAGAAATTCTTTAAACCCTTGATTGAGTTTAAACGAATAATTAGCTTGATGAAAAGCAATGCAACTGATTAACGTTAAGAGATTGATTTAGACAAAGACAATATCAGCTTGATATGAAGCGATAAAACTGATATGCCCCTAGCGATTGATTTGATGAAGCTTAGTTGCTCGACTTGTAACGAATATTTTTGGAAGAAATTCTTGACTTTGAGGTCATGAGTATGCCCCCTCAGGAGCGAAATCGAAAGATAGCGAGGGTTGCGCAATGATTTTAGGCATTTATTTTGAGCGATTATAAGTTATTTGAGCACAAAGATTAATGTTGAAGATTAAAATCAGAGGTAATGTGAGAATTAAATTGAGATTTAGCGTTGATTAACGAGAAATTGAGCGCAAATTGAAGAAAAGAATGAGTAGTTGATGAAAGCGCTAAGTGACGTTGTGAAATTTCGATTAGAGAATTGACGTCAGATTTTGATTTTGATCTCGAAAAGGACTCAGGACAGCCGATTTATGAGCTCTTGATTTGATTTCATCATACTTGTGTTGATTGATTATGAGATGTTGTTCTATATGCTTTATTCTATATGTATGCATATGTTTTCAATATAGATGAATGAATGCAAATGGAATATGGATTTTTATTTTTGTTTCTTTTTATGCAAATAAATGATGATGCAAATAAATGAGGAGAATGAGTAACTAGTAATGCAAATGTTTATTTTTCTTCATGCAATAATATGAATGCAAATAAGTATAAAATAAAATGTATGGATCTATATAAGATGCTCATGTATGTAGCTAACATCTCAATACACAAGTAATCAATCGGAGAAACGATGATGAAAAAGAGACCACTTAGCTGAGAAATGATGATGCTTCAAACTCTTGTTCAAAAGATAAAGAGATCATTGTTATCATGCCAAAATCACTTGAAATGCATAAAATTTAGGATGAATGCAACCTAAACCTAGCCACTAGGTTTGGAATGCTTATTTTTCATCACTGAGCGTTTTACAAACATAGCAGGTGAAATAGAGTTCCTTCTTTTTCATATGCAATATTAATTATCTTGTCCGCAATGACCCTTTTTTCATGCATATCCTTGGACAAATTACACATGCATCCAAATTGCACATTTAAGAAATTCCCTCAAAATAGACAAAGAAATGACTCCAACCTCCCTGTAGCATACAAATAAGCGGAGTTGAGGTATGTGTGGCAATTTCACCTTGATGTGAAGGCACTTATCACAAACACCCAGTTGATTATATGTTTCCAGATCATCGGATTCATTCCTACAAGTAGAAAACAAAGAAAAGTATTATGCCCCCAATCCTTTCTCCTCTTAGTCAAGATCGACTTCCTCGAGTTACTCAGAGGGAATAATAAGCGAAAGTTAATGTAAAAGACAACACACAAAGAAAATTTCATGCATCTCAAACAATTTAGTGATTGTTTTTAGTAGTCTTTTTTTGCTTGTGTACTCAGTGATAAAACTCTGTAGTAGTTAGGAGATAGGTGACTGACTCAAAGTGGATGACCGGGTACCACTGGCAAAAAGATGACTTGGTTGATACTTCTTAGGACATGTAAATTGATCAGTCGATTACCCTAAGACTAGGTCAGTGATCGGTTTCAAGCTATGAGGGTTCTAAAAGAACTAGGATGTCACGAAAGTAACCAAAAGATATGTACAAGCGAAAGCAAAGATGCAGGAAAGCAAGAATAAAAACAGGAAATGCCAATGTTTCGTTGATAGATGGAGCGCTTGAGTACAAGAGGCGCCTGTTTACCAGGTTTTCACCAACTTGGCAAAGATTCTTTTTTTTTTTGAGGACTTTTTCTGATTTTTAGGATTTTCTCTAGGACTTTTTTTGTTTTTTAGGATTTCTTCAGGACTTTTTAGCTGTACAGGCTGCTAGAGAAAAGAATATTTAGGTGAAGAATTTCTTCAAGTGGATGGTGTTGATCAGTTCACAGAGCTTCTCTCCTTCTGATGTTGAGAGTTGATAGGCACCAGAGCCAAAGACTGCAGTAATGATGCAGGGACCCAGCTAGTTGGGTTCAAATTTCCCTTTGTTTTGTTGAAACTGTTGATTCTTAGGATTTTCTCTCAAAACAAGGTCACCAACCTGAAATTCTCGTTGTCGAACCTTTTTGTTATAACCTCTAGACATTCTCTTTTGATATGCTCTTAGATGATCAAACACCACTTGTCGACGTTCATCCAACAACTCAAGTTCCTGCAATCTAGATATTTTGTAGTCTTCATCAGTAACAAGACCTTGCAAAGAAACTCTTAAAGATGATATTTCCACCTCAATAGGTAAGACTTCTTCAGACCCATACACCAAAGAAAAAGGTGTAGCCCCAGTGGGTTTTCTAATACTTGTTCTATAAGCCCACATGGCAAGATTGAGCTGCAGATGCCAATCTTTTCCAGATTTATTGACTGTTCTGTGTAAGATAGTCAATAGATTCTTGTTAGATGCTTCAACTTGTCCATTACCTTGAGGGTAGTATATGGATGACCAGTGCTATTTTATTTTGAATTTTCATAAAGTTCATTTAGATCTTTATTCTTGAACTGTCCTCCATTGTCAGTTATAATGGATGAAGGTATACCATACCTGCAGATGATATAATTAAGGATGAACAGAGCTACTTGTTTACCAGTTGCTTTGATGAGTGGAACCGCTTCTATCCACTTAGTGAAGTACTCAATGGCAATTATAATAAAATTTTGTCTATTAGATGACATAGGATATATTTGGCCAATTAGATCAAATGCCCACTGTTGAAAGGGCCAATGTGTAACAAAGGGTATGAGATCCCTTGTTGGAGCGTGTATAAGGTTCCCATGTAGCTGACACTTCTCACAGGTTTTAGCAAATTTTATAGCTTCTTTGTCCATGTCTGACCAGTAGTAGCTATCCCTTAGTAGTTTCCGTGCTAAAGTTAGACCATTAGAATGGGATCCACAAACACCTTCATGAACCTCGAATAATGCGTGTTGGGACTCCTTAGTTTCTAGGCATCTAAGAAAAGTACTATCTAAACCTTGCCTAAATAGGTCGTTAGCAATGATGACATACTGTGATGCATTTCGGATTAGGTTCCTTTTTTCATTTCAGGAAAGATTAGTAGGGACAACTTGGTCACGCAGGTAAGAGTAAATGTGGCTATAGAGAGATGAGTCATGTCCAATAATAGAAGAGACCATTTGGGACTCAAGAGAGTCATAGGTAGGATAAAGTAACTCTTCGACCAGGAATTCAAAGCAAAAATTAGATTCCTGTAGCTGTGGTATAGATGCCAAGGTGGCTATTGCATTTGCTGCTCTATTTGCTGATTTGGGGATCTGCTGAAATGATACAAAGGTAAAGTATTTCTTGAGATCATCCCCCATTCTCTTATAAGGCATCAGTTTCTCATATTTAGTTTGATATAGATCATTGATTTGGTTGATGATGAGTTGAGAATCTCCATAGATGTGTAATTCAACAATCTTCCACTTGATGGCCAACTTGATCCCGTTTACAAAAGCTTCATATTTTGCAATGTTGTTTGTGCAAGGGAAGAGAATCTTGTAAGCTTTTGGGATTGAATATTTTTGAGGAGTAATAAAAAGTATTGCGGCACCAAAACCATGTTGAGTGAAAGACCCATCAAAGAACATCTTTCATGATCATTGAGTAAGGTGCATGATTGATTCATCCAGAAATTCTATATGCAGAGGTTGATTGTCTTCAAGTGGAGCATCAACAAGTTGGTCTGCAATAACCTATCCTTTGATGGCTTTATGTTCCACATATTCAATATCAAATTCTGTAAGAACCATGACCCATTTAGCCAGTCTTTCTGTAAGCGTTGCTTTACTGAGAAGATATTTGAGTGGGTCAATCTTAGCCACTAGCTTAATAGAGTGTGCTAACGTGTAGTGTCTTAATTTTTATGATACAAAGACTAATGCCAAATAAGCCTTTTCTATGATTGTATAGTTCATTTCATAAGACACCAATGTTCTACTGATATAATATATGGATCTTTCCTTTTTATTCTTATCCTGTTGTGCCAGAAGTGCCCCCAGTGAAGTATCTATAGCTGATATGTATAAAATAAATTGTTTACCTTGAATTGGTGGCATCAATATGAGTGGATTAGAAAGATAATCTTTGATTTGTTTTAGATGTTGTTCACAATCTTCATCCCAGTTGTATTAAACTCCTTTCCTTAATACCTTTGTGAAGGGTTGAGCTTTGTCTGCTAGCTGAGATATAAAGAGCCTTATTGATTGAAGACGTCCTTGTAAACTTCTCATTTGATTGATATTCTTGGGCAGAGGCATTTCCATTATAGCTTGGACCTTTTCAGGGTCAACCTCAATTCCTTTCTTTGAAATTATGTAACCAAGCAATTTTCCCGATGTTACTCCGAATGCACACTTTTTAGGATTTAGCCGGAGCTTGAATCTTTCCATTCTATCCAGTATGAAGCCTAGCTCTTGAATATGCGTAGATCTCTTCATGGTTTTTACTAGGGTGTCATCAACATAATCTTCCATGTTTTTGTGCATCATATTATGGAAGATAGTGGTTATTACTCTTTGGTAAGTCGCTCATGCATTCTTTAGTCCAAATGGCATAACATTCCAGCAGAAGGTTCCCCATGCACATGTGAAGGCTGTCTTTTCTTGATCCTTAGGAGCTATCTTGATCTGATTATAACCAAAGAATCCATCCATTAATGAGTACATCTCATATCCAATAGTCATATCTACTATCATATCAATGTTGGGCAATGAAAAATCGTCTTTCGGACATGCTTTGTTGAGATCCCTGAAGTCTGTGCAAACTCTAATAGATTTGTCTGCCTTTGATACAAGTACTATGTTTGATATCCATTCTACATAGTCTATAGCTCTGATAAATCCAGCTTTTAGTAATTTTTCTAGCTCAACCTTGACTAGCAGTGCCACATGAGGATGCATCTTATATAGTTTTTGCTTGACTGGTTTAACTCCTGGTGTAATAGATAGATGATGCATGATGAGATCAGGATCTAGTCCTGGCATATTGGAGTATGTCCATGCAAAGTTGATCTTCTTTTTTGAAAAGAGGTTGCTGAAATCTTTTAACTCTTCTGCTAATAGTGATTGAGTTAAATGAATGATATGTGGTGTCTCTTGACTTCCAATATTGGCTGGTTGAGTTGGTTCAATCAATATTGAAGACCTTTCTTGGAAGTGACTTGGCAGCATATCAAGTATCTCACCTTCAGGTGCCTCAGAGAGGTTTTCACCCTTAGGTACGTCCTTTATTTTCACTATTTTTTATATTGACACCGCCACAATGTGGTTTTCGCCATTAGATCTCTTATTTTTCTTTTTTTTTTAAATTTTTGTGACTAAGATACTTGATATTTGTTTCAGCCATGTTCTCGCTTTTCTCACTGGTGGAAGAGTTCATTGGTTCCACTGCATTAAGATAGCAAGCTAGTGTGTAGTCATTGGTGAAGGTGGGTATATTCAAAGGTTGGTTATAGAGAGTACAATCAATCAGTTCAGGATGTATCAAAGATAAAGTTTGAATAGGTTCAAGGGAGTTCACAGTATTATCATCATGACTTCGGACCGACTAGTTGAGTTCTAGAAGACTACCTTGCATAGGTGTCTCGAGACCAGGAAGAGTTATAACATGATTATCAAAGTTCATGTTAGTATTTATTGGACCTAACCCAACTGACCTACTCCTAGCGTCATCCCCTACTTCAAACTGGACTACGTATCATGGTGTGACAGTAACATGGTCAGCAAACAACATCTCAACATTCATCACAGAGTAGTCATAATATGATGTTGAATAGTTGTTGTTATAAATCGAGCTTTTGTCTGAGTTATCAGAGTCATAAGATGAACTTTTTGACTCGTCTTCAAGTGATTTAGTAAAAGTATGTATAGTATCAATACCTACATCTTTGGTGCTACAAGTTCCTTCATGATTTGGTTCATTGATCACTTGTATTTGACACACTTGTGGACATAACCTTGATGGTTCTGTTAATCCCTGTCATCTTTTCCATTCACCTTTCTCTAGACTGATGACCGGTCCTACTTCTGTAGCTTCTAATTCTTCTTTTGTAGTTCCATACTTGATTTGTCCTATCTCATTAGAGGGAGAGTTAGTAGGTGAAGAAGTTTCTTGTGTCCTTTCTTCCTTCAGCTATTGTTCATAGTCTTCTTGTCTTTTTAGTCTGATTTCTTCTATTTCCTTTTGCAAATTTTAAGCGTATTAGCCCTTGTGTGTCATCTGTGATATCACTGGATTCTTTAGGGGTTTCTGTAGTAGATGTATTTGAGAGATGGTCTGGACCCCATTCATACTCATTTGAATCAGTTTCTGAATCATCTACTTGTTGTCTAGTAGTATATGTGACCAAAATGTTCAGTGGTGCAAACAATTCTATGATTCTGTCTACTTCTTCTCTCATATCCTTTGGGACTTCTACTTCCTATAGTGTTAGATTTGATACAATCAAAACTTGATTACCATTTGCTTCCTCTCTCTAGGTGGGAAATTCTTCTTGTTCATCGTCACACTCTTCCTGAGTTTGTTGAGTATTAATTTCCTGTGATGTTGAAGGTAGTACCTTTTTCCTCCACTTAGGTTGATGGTGAGAAGTATGTTTCTGATTTGATGACTTTCCTTGTTTCTGATTTGATGACTTTCCTGGATCGTATCCCAGTCCAACTTTATCATTTGTAGACTTAGTTTGTAACTGAATTGGTTCAACAATACCTTCTTGATTCTTTCCTAGAGGACCAGTACCTGAATATCCCATGCGTTGAAGCATCTTATAGCTTGGACCATATTGTGTCGAAGAATTCTCACAATATCGTATTTCTTTGTTTGCACTATCTTCTTTGAAAAGCCATTTGAGAACAACATCCTCTTTTATTTCATCTGCAAGGGAAGTAGAGGACTGTTTAAAGAGAACATCATAAATGACTTTTGGAGTTGAAGTTTGTGGCTTCATAATGTCTGATGGTTTTCCCAACTGTCTTGGTGATGGAGGAAAATACATTAGTGAGAGTTCAGGTTCTATTTTGTATCCATCCATGCAGTGTTTGATTTTCAATTTCTTCTCTAAATCTTTCAGATAAGATTCTAAACTTTCAGTTGTAGAAGCTTCTCTATTATGAGGAACAAAAGCATCAGCACTTTGCGTTAATTCATTATAGGTATAGCTTGTATCATCAGGAATATTGACTTCAACTTCGTTATAAGAAAATTTCAAGCACTGATGATATGTAGATAGTATTGCTTTCATTTCATGAATCCATGGCCTTCCCAGTAAGATGTTGTATGAAAGAGGAAGGTCAAGGACCTGAAAGATGACATCTCTTTCCACAGGTTCTACCCTGATTGGTAATAATACCAACCTTTAGAGGTTCTTTCTTCCTCATCATAAGCTTTGATTGTTATTTTCTTTGTTGGATCAATAACATTTCAAAAAAATCCTAGCTGTGTCAGTAGATTGTAGGTACAAATATTCAACCCAGCACCTCCATCTATCAAAACACGTTTAACTCAGTGGTTATGGATCATAGCTTTGATGTGTAATGGTTGGTTATGCGAGTGATTCAGTGAGTTATCATCTTCTTTAAAGAAAGTGAGGTAATGAGGGGAAGTCAGGTGACCCACCATAGATTGAACCTAATCTACGTCTAAATCTTTAGGGACACTAGTGGTGAGCAAAGCCTTGTCTAGGATCTCTCTATGAGAAGAAGAGATCTTAAGCAGTTCCAAAATGGAAATTTGAGCGTTAGTTTTTTTCACTTGTTCAACAATGCTATAACCAAGAGAGGATGATGAAGCCAACTGTTTAGATTTGGTCGTGATTGTGTCTGTTTGTCTGTTTGAAGGAGTTGGTAGGTTTGATGTTGTTTGAGCAAAAGTTGAGGAACTAGCTCCTTGGAGAGTAACCTTCTTTTAAGCGCAGGTCACAGCATTGGCAATTTGTGCTTGATTTTGTTTATCTTTGATTATGATCACATTGCAATATTCAGGTTGGGAAGATTCAATCATGTTGATCAAGTTGTTGTTGTTAGTGTAGGTATAATTGACTTTAGCACCTCCCTTGGATTTTGAGGAATCACCTTGTTCATAAGTTGGTAAGGGATCTTTAAAGGCCTTCTGATCAAAATTAGTCGCATGATTTCCAACAATGATTTTTCCATCGTTGATGAGATCTTGAATTTCATATATGAGTTTCATGCAATTGTTTGTGTTATGTCCCTTATTTTGATGGTAGTTACATTATTCGTTTTCTCTCCACCATTTGGGTTTAATTTCTGCATCATATGGTCTAGAATTGTCTGGCAATGTTATCAGATCATTTGCCAATAAAGTTTTAAAATTTGATTCATATGATTCATCTAGAGGAGTAAAATCATGCTTAGGCTTTGAAAGCCAAGGTTTCTCTTTAAACCATTCTTTTGATTTTTTTGGCAGATTTTCTGCCGCAGTTTCAACTGCCTTGAGTGCTTGTGTGCCACTAGCCAGGTTAAATATTGTGGATTTTGATTTTGCTTGAACAATGTCTACCAGTCCATCATTAACAATGTTTCTATTGTTATCTTTGTCATATTTTCAGTATTTATTCTTTTCTTTAGAACTAGAACCTTGCGATGTTTCTTTCCAAAGTGATATATCTCCTTTCTTTATGAGCACATCTTCCACTCCGATGGCACTATCTACCATTTTTTTGAATGAAGGATACACTTGCATTTGGATACTATATTTCAATTTAGGGATCAGGTTATTGACGAAGATACCCATTTTCTCAGAATCTAGAATAGGCCATGAATATCTAGAGAACATCTTTCTCCAATGTTGAAGAAAGGTGAGAAAAGATTCTCCTATTTTCTGTTTAGTGTTGCAAAGTTCAATCATAGTGACTGGATGACGAATGTTATACGAGTACTGTTGTAGAAACAATTGTATTGACTCCTCAAAAGTTTTGATTCCCATAGGTAGGCTTGAAAACCAATCCATAGCTTGCCCTCTCAAACTTCTCAGGAAAAGGCGCATGATGTATGTTTGTTTGTACATGAATTCCATACATAAAGTGCAAAATTCCCTGACATGATCTTGAGGATCTGTATTCTTGTCATATTTGTCAAACTTAGGCATTTCTACTTTTGAAGGAAATGGAGGCATGTAAAGGTTTTTGTCAAACAGAAACAAACATATTTTGTCCAGAGAATATTGCTTTGACGATTTATCTTTATTTTAATAGAAAAAAACTCAAGGTCTAGATTCCTGATTGTCCAAATGGACAAGAGTATACTCTCCTTCTCTAGATTTCTCCCAAAAACACGTAAAACAAAGTTATTTCCCTTATATAAATTGAAGTGTTCCTAAAAAGATTAAGAAGACAGAATGTTTGTTTGTATCTCCAGAGGCAACCTGCAAAACAAAGATATCAGTAGTTTGAGTTTATAATCTTTGGCAAGTGTATGTTTAATGTTTAAATTCTTTGTCAAACAAACCTGCAAACATTAAAAGCCCAAGATTAGTTGCCAAAATAACATTAAAAAAAATCATCAAAAGAAAATTCTAGCATGCAAACTGTAAATTAAACTAATCTAACAAGAATTTCCATTTTTTATGACTATCCTAGTTATGAAAGTTGTGATAGTACTGCACTTTGTCATTTATAACTTTCCAACCAAATATAATTAGGAAAATCACTTCGGTGGAAATGTGGAAAACTTGTCAATGTGATAGTACTAGTTTCTGAAGGTTCAGAGGCTACAGATTCCTCTGATGGGGACTCATTGTCAGTGGCATGATTGTTGAGGTTGTCATAAGTATCTCATTTACTAGCTTGTCTTTCTTGCCTTTCTCCAGACATGGTGAGAGATAAGGGCTGATCAAAGATTGGTAGATCATAAACTGGTATTTGTGACGATGATGGTCTATTTGGGACGGGTTTTTCTACAAAGAATGGATTGTCATTTGATGAAAAGGATGTTCCTTTTCCTTTGTCTGTTTTGTTGCGATAACTTCTGGTTTGAACATGCATTTAAAACCGATGGGATCGAGAGCTAGATGTGTTGCAGAAGTCAAGATCGAATTGTAGCTAGTTGTTTGTTTAACGTAGTGATCGAGTGAAGTAACTAAGATTTGGTCTAGTTTCAAGAATGATATATCCTATGTAAGATGTTATCTAAGTTAACTTAGGTTTGATAAGATGTTGTTTGAACTAGCTTAGAGATGATCGACAAAATCGTGCAACACAACGATAGGGGTACACTATCAAGACTGTTTATGCTCAGGAGGATGATAACCAATTTTATGCTCGTTGTAGACTGGTTTAGGCAAGTTTGACTGTTCAGGACTGATAAAATCAAGAATTCGTATGACAAAGGATTGGATAGAGACGAGATTCTGACAGATAGAGTTTCAATTACTGACAAAGTCCAGTTTTTGATATTTGATAGAGACCGGTTTTGGACACGAACGATTTATCACTAGTTTGTTGATTTGTTTTCTCTAGTTTTAGTATTTCAGTTTCAGTTTTAGGAATGAAAACACAGAAAACATGCAAGATATATAATAATTCAATCACAACACGCTAACCCTACAAAAGTTGGCTTAGAGAAGAAAATATTTGCTTGCTGACTTAGGTACACACCCAATAGCTAATCAGAATACGACCATTGAGTCTCATGTAATGGATTCTCAGTGCCGTATTAGCCGACTCCAAACGCTAATGGGGGCACGATATGGCAAGTGTCTTGGGAGAGTTACTATCTCTCTTGCACAAAGATTATCCCCCTTTCGGAGGTGAATCGGGTAGCCTCTATCTTATAGTTTTTAGTAAGGGTTCTATTCAGAAGGACCGCCTGACTGTCACGCAAACCCAGCAGGATGTTGAAACCATGTAGTCACACAACCGTGATTTAGACCGCGAGGCCCTACAAGATGCTCAACATGAGACACTCCTCATAAATGAAGCAATGCCACCGATTATTCTGTCTCCTCAGACTTTCACCCAAGAAGCATTTTATTACAGTGAGTTGGATTCCTGACTTTGGTCGAACTCACTTGGGTCGTTCCCTCTCACTGAGCCTTAGGGGCTTCTCAGGAGGCAGGTCCTCTAAAGGTATCAACAGATCTCAAACTCTAATAGAAAAAACCTCAAGGTCTGGATTTTTGATTGTCCAAATGGACAAGAGAATACTCTCCTACTCTAGATTTCTCCCAAAAACACGTAAAACAAAGTTATTTCCCTTATATAAATTGAAGTGTTCCTAAAAAGATTAAGAAGACATAATGTTTGTTTGTATCTCCGGAGGCAACTTGCAAAACAAAGATATCAGTAGTTCGAGTTTATAATCTTTGGCAAGCGTATGTTTAATGATTGAATTCTTTGTCAAGCAGACCTGCAAAAATTAAAAGCCCAAGATTAGTTGCCAAAATAACATTAAAAAAAATCATCAAAATAAAATTATAGCATGCAAACTGTAAATTAAACTAATCTAATAAGAATTTCCATTTTTTATGACTATCTTAGTTTTGACAGTTGTGATAGTACTGCACTATGCCGTTTATAACTTTTCAAACAAATATATTTAGGAAAATTGCTTCGGTGGAAATGTGGAAAACTTAGTTTTAAATAACATATAAATTTTTTGTGTAGATCCAAGAATTCAATAAAAAGTTATGCCCTCTGAATAGACACCATTTTTTACTGTCACAGAAGAATAAGTAAAACGATAGTACCGCACTCTGTCATTCATAACTTTCAAACCATAAATCCTTAGGAAAATCTCTTTGGTTAAAATGTAGAAACTGTGTTTTTAAATAATATATCAAAAATTCATTTAGATCCAACTATTCAATAAAAAGTTATGCCCTCCAAACAAAGACCGTTTTTGACTGTCATAGAAGAACAAGTAAAAAGAAAGATTTTTTTTTGGAAATTTAACACATGTTTATTAGTTATAAAAACCAAACATTAAATTTGTTCAAGAAATATTATAAATATTGTAGTCGTGGGTTCAAGCCCCACGGTGGGCGCCAAAAATGTGGTGTGTGAAAAGTGGACCTGTATCTGTATCTGAAATACACAACACTTCAATTAAGTCATTAGATGCATGGTTAGTAAATCAATAATCAATGAATAATAAACCATTACAAAGCAACCTATTGCCTTCTAATAGATGCGAGTTTTAGATTGCTCTCAGATTGCTAAGCTATTCAGTGACTAGACGACACCTAAACGAAAGATTTTTAATCTATATGAGCATGAATTTGAGCTAAATGAATGCAAGATTTAAGCTAGATGAATGCAAGATTTGCAAGACTTAATCTAACATGATTTAAGCAATATGTGAATATTTAAGCTAAATGATTTAAGCAATATGAAATAACTAATATGTAATATCTCAATGCAAATTCTCAATGAACCTAGAGCAAAAATAGCATAATAACAATATATTCTCCAGGATCCTTGAATGAGAGATGAGAGCCTGAATTTATAGAAAATTCAAAAAGAAACCAACAGCTGAGATCAAATGATGATGAGCGGTCAATATTTTCCAAGAGGAAGCACAATCCAAGTGAATTGATGTGATTGGATGCTTTTCTCAATTTTAAAGGAAATTGAACTAAAATTAAGATAAAATCAGGAAAAAACTGATTTATTCTCTATTTCATTCAATTTTAATATTTAATTGTTTTAATTGCTTTCTTTGAGATTATTTATCAAATTTAAATTTGTTTTTCAAGACTATCTCCAATTGATTTCTTTTCTCAATTTTTAATTCTTTTTTTTGTCAATTAATTCTTTTTTTGATTTGTTTCCTTTTTTGAAGATTTATGGCAATTTTTAGTTATTTTTCAAATTAATTCCTCTTTTTGATGATTTAATGGCAAATTGAGTTATTTAATTAAATATGCAAAAGATATTTAATTAAAATAAATAAAATTATTGTTTAAAGTGATTTACTTGGAATAATTTAATTAATTAAATAAATATTTAATTAATATTGAGTGATTAATTTTGCCATGTGACATTGATGATTTTAGAAATTAAATGTGTGCTCAAGATTTATTTAGTTGCCTTTGGTTAGGACCTTGGTGACGTTGTCGAGATTAGGAGCTCATGGTTTAGATGACCATTTTTAGGGTATTACAGATTACTGAAGAAGTTTGGGTTAGATGATTCCAAGCCTGTTAGAATTCCTATGGTGACTGGATGCAAGATGACAAAAGATGATGAATCTCCAAAGGCTAATTAGACCCTATATAGATCTATGATTTTTGGACTGCTATATTTGACTCAGACTAGACCTGATATTATGAATGTTGTATGTCTTGTTACAAATTTCAACCTGATCCTAAGGAAAGTCATGTTACTACTATGAAGAGGATATTCAGATATTTGAAGGGAGCAGTTGATTATGGTTTGTGGTATCCGAATAATGATGATTTCATTTTGAGTGTTGATGTTGATTGGGTAGGTGATGTTGATGACCGAAAGAGCACTACTGGTGGAGCATTTTTTTTGGGAAAGAAGTTGATTTTTTGGGCAAGTAAGAAGCAAGATTCTATTTCTTTATGTACTCAAGAAGTTGAATACTGTTAGACACAATGTACCACTGAGAGGGGGGTGAATCAGCGGTTCTCAATCTTTTCCCTCTAACTATCTTATGCGTGTATACCGATTATCATCCTATTACCTAGTGGGTTTACTGGTAAGATAAATCAAGACAATGCAATGCAAGCATACGTTGTAAGGGAACATCCCATAACACCAGTATGTACGAGGAAAACCCAAGATGGGAAAAACCTCGGTGACCAATGTTGTTGGAGTCTACTGCTCCAATCCAGCCTCACAATGAAATCTGTTACAAAGTTTAGGGCACCAACCCAAGGAACTACAACCCCTGATTTAGGGCACCAACCCAAGGAGCACCAACCCCTGCACCGAGCTACAACTTAGTGATCACAATGATAGCATCAAATACAAAAGTATTTATATTGTTACAAGTGAATCTTGTAACCATTGCATATACTTCACTCTGCTGGTGAGACACCTTCTCTGCTACACCGATTAACCTCTCTCTACTGTTGCTTTATAGGTTTACAATCTACTGGTTACCTTGCTTTGCATCTGTTTCGTCAGATCTCTCCTTCATTGTGTTTCACTTCAGCACCCTCTATTGTCTTCCTGATAGAACACGCACCTACCGTTTATCTTCTCTAATGCAATCTAGCTACTTTACCGGTTGCTCAAACCATACCGATTGAACCCTCTGTTAAACCCTATCACCGATTTAACCTTCACTCACTCAATCACTGTTATCTTCTGCTAATTTAACTCTGACTGATCTAACTCTCTTATTTAGCAGCTATTCTCTCTCCCATCTAGCAACACTTAACAATATCTTTGGCTTGCATATTTATAGCCCAGTCTTCTCGCCAAAAGCCACATTGAAACGTGGCGCCTTAGGGTTTTCTCCACTGATCACGAGGCACATTGAATCCAATCAAATTTGATCGGATCACAAATTAGAGATGTCTGCCTACACATTTTTGCCATTTTTGTGCCTTGCAGAACACACTTTCTATGTTTGGCATTATGTGTTCAATCCTTCAGTTTTTTCCCTTGGTCAAACACCATAAACGGCTTAGTTGTTTCCTTCGCCAACCTAACCTGCACAATCAATCTATCATGGATCTTGAGCCACAAATATCTACCTTGAATCCTTGAGCTTCACAGCCACCATTAATGTCGAACCAACTGCTAACTACCTAACCGACCCCTGCGTCATCGACCTGTGTATGTTCCATCCACCAATTCATGTATGTTTGCCACTTCATATCCACATGGCATCACTATCAGTATCCACCTCTGCTCACTGAGTCAATTCATGCTTAGTCACTGACCACACACTTAACCGGTATACACCTACCGGTCCACTCAACCTATCGGCACAAATCACCTTGTCGGTTAACCTTCTTGCCAGTGACTTCTTGGTCTTCCCGGTGTAGTACCTTTTCCTGGTCATCCAAACATGCTAGTTCACCGCATGCATCATGTTCATCATCAGCTGATGAGGGCCTTTTGCTTCTGCACTTCTTTGCATACCGGTAACCACCTAGATGACTCCATATCATCATTATCCAACATAATTCATTGAGGCAACACCTTTTTCAATCTGCATCTTGTTAACTCCATGTGTGTTACTGCAAAACCTCAAGCATCATTTGACTGAGTCACATCTTCACAGGTTTGTCAGAGTGACAAACTGATCAAATCAACTTCTCCTTCCTTTGTCCCGGTAGCATACCATGCCTACACATTCTAATCCAGTGCATATCTTTGATTTCATGCACCTGTGGTATCTTAGTGATTCACTGGTAGATCATGTGTAAAGTACCACACACTTACCATCCGCTACCAACATTGCACAAGTGTGATCACCTTGTGTGAGCATATACATCTCCTACACAGAATCCAATAGACATTCCCTTTGTCTACCTCACTATCTTGCAACAGTCCAAACTCCAACTTGTGATATCATCTTCTTTCGGTGGGAGTCCTGTTGGATGACTTTACCCTTTATGCTGGTATACCCTTCTTCAATGGCTAGCCTTTTGCTAACATGCCGGGAACATGCTTTCCGATTGGCAAGTGTACATCACCTCCGGTGTTGATGTGATCTTTAGTAACATTCTGCCTCTTCATCACAAACAACAACTCAATCACCTCGCTCATCCTGCTTGTACACTAGTCATAAGCTTGTCGGTTGGCAACTGCTCACTGTCAACACAACTCTTACAAGTTGACATCCTTTCCTTATTGGTGTTAGACTACCGGTAACCTGTCCACATCTTCCACACACATCAAATACTAACTTGTGTACCGGTGACTCCAGTGGTCATTCCTCTGAATGACATTCTCTTCTTTACCGTTGACTGCAACACTTAGTTGACATCAAGGACTTGATGTCAACAATACTCTCATACCAGTTATCCTTCTATACCGGTTGACATCAATGACAACACAATGCCAACAAATACATTGCTACTGCTAGCAACTGTACTCAGGTAATTTGGATTAAGCAGACGCTGAAGGATATTAGAGTTGTTTATAATGAGCCTACTGTTATATATTGTGACAATTCTAGTGCTATAAATATTTCTAAGAATCCGATGTTGCATTCTAAGACAAAACATATATAAATCAAGTTTCATTTCCTGAGAGAGAAGGTGAATGAGAAGGAAGTCAGATTGGATTATGTATCTACAAAGGAACATATTGTAGATATATTCACGAAGCCTTTTCCTGTAGATATATTTGTATATCTAAGAGAAGTTAGGGGCGATTTCCCCTCCTGGTGTGAACTAGATGCATTGAGTTGCATCAACCCGCTGGACTTCATAGACTTATTCTGTTATCTAGATTGATGAGTGGGTGCTGCTACTCAGGGGGAGTAGTCAATGTGCGGTTTAGTTGTTTAGATTTGTAAGTTTGTTCTATGGACGAGAGATTATCAGAGAGAGATAATGATTTGTATGTGTCTTTGGCATTTATGTCAAAGGGGGAGAGATGCATGTGAAAAACTGTCTTATCTATCTGAGGTAGAGAGCTATGTGTGCATGATCTCAGGGGGAGATTGCTAGAGTTGATTTCTTTCTTTGCATTGATTGTTTTTGACATTCATATGTTTCCATCAATACCAAAGGGGGAGATTGTTGGATATTAGAGTTGTTGGAATGTGTTGTTGTCATTGATGTCAACATATTCATGTGTTTCTTGTGTTTCGGTGTTGCAAAGAGTTGGTTTGGGTGAATTATTGTAGATGTCCTAATGTGGATTAATGGGTTTTGAGATACTTATCTCTAGTTGATTCAATATGAGTTTCAATGTTTCTGAAGGTGATTTGATTGAGATGTGATCTGGTGTGGTGATTGGTTTTTCTGTTGGTTATGTATTGCAGAGTTATGATTTTTGGATTGTATTGCTTCAGAATTGATTCTTTATGTTGTGCAGATTTTGGAGAATGTTTGGGACGTTCATGTGTGTCCTCAGTACAAATGGTTCATGATTTGGAACTTCACAAGTGTATCTTTCAGTTTGTTGTTGGTGTTCTTGAGCACTGGTGATGAAATAATGATGATTATTATTATCCGAGTTGTTGTGGTTATTGCAGAGGAATTCACGTTGCTTGTTTATGTTCTTCGATCATGTTATATGTGTTTTGGTGGTCTGTGTTGATCGTGGTGCGTGTTATTGAAGATTTTATTTTTCCGGTGGTATTCTTCGTGTTATACAACTTTCTGGCCGACCTAATAGTTGTTGTGTGTTGCAGATAATCTTGGCATGATATTCGGTGGTGATGCATGTTTGAGGATTTGATTTATGTCCTTGCCGACATTGTATTGGTCCGCATATGGTTTTATGTATCGTGTGATGTAATTTTGTAATTAGGTCTGTAAAGCGGAAAAATCGAACCCTAGTTGTTCTCCCCTCCCCAACTCCAAGGAGAGAGAAGGGAGATTCACTAGGGTTGATGGTTTTCACTTAGGGGAGACTTTACATTCAAAAGAGGGGTTGAAACCCACAAGATCCAATCCCACACAAGGCAAGATTGGATTCTATATGAGTTTCAAGGGTTAAGACAGCAAGGCTACCCTCTTTTGTAAAGAATGTGGATAGAATGATTAAGCTAGGAATGCATGTAGAAGCAAGAAAGATTCACTTATAAATAGAGATAGGGATATGATATGAAGCTGCGTACCTGGAATTAGCAGTAAAATGTCGAGACGGCGCTGTCCTGCAAATTTGAGCAAAAGTTGATGGGACGATGGCGCCCAGCGTGCACACGGTCCTCCGAAAAATCCGCGAAACGAAGGGGGATCTGTTCGTCTCTGCACAAGGATTCCAGATCTTCAATTTCAGCTGCGTACCTGCAACCTTGTTGTAAGGATGTTTGTATCCTTATATGCGAAGGTATAGATGTTGTTGTTTGTTGTATGTTGTATGTTGTAGCATGTGATCTCCTCTTCAATGGTTGAATCCTTGTCTTGAATGCAACACTTAGCCTTGAATGGAGACTTAGAATGATCAATTGCTTGAAGGAATGTTTGAATGCTTAAATGCTTGAATGCTTGAATGTTTGAGTATCGTTTCCATGTCTTGTACACATATGTCCTTCCTCCTCAAATGGGAGAGGAAATGTAGTTTATATACTTGCCAATTAGGGTTAAAAGACTGATTTTCCCGACCTTAGGCCGACCAGGAAATGTTATTTTCCAGATTGCAAACAAAAAGACCCGAAGCCCCATAGGAGACTGGACCCAAAATAGGGCCAGGGACCAGGGCGCTGGGCGCCATGGTCCTGGGGGACCAGGGCGCTGGGCGCCCTAGTCCTGAAGGACCAGAGCGCTGGGCGCTCTGGTCCCACCTCCCGGGACAGCAGGGTGCAAGGAGGATCAGGCTAGGGTGCTGAAAAATGCAGTTTTTGGTGTCGTGAACAAGTTTCGGGGTCTCCATTCAGGTTCAGTGTTGCGTCGCCATCGTGAAGACCCAAATGCGGTCGAAATTGCAAGTGTTGCAATTTTAGGACGCTACAAGGTCTTATGTGCTGAGCCGACCTTAAGGTTAAGGTTGATGATTTGTATAAATAAGTGTTGTAACCATGTAAGATGTGTGTCTACGGTTGTATCTACGATCTGTGAGAGTATTGTATGTGTGAACAAGCAAATTGATTTTCGATAGCAGAGAAGAGAAAAGAAGTGTTGTTGTGCAGACAATGTGCTTAACTGGAACTATCATCAGGCATTTGGAGATACTATTCTTTCAGCTCATGTAATCTAGATTGTTGTCGGATCTTTGTAAGGCAGTGAGCCTTCCTAGAGTTGTAGCCCTTTGTTGTTTTTGAGCAACAAGCTCTAGGAAGTGTACCTGTATGCATGTGCATTCCCCATTGTAATATTTACACATATTACTGCAGAGTATCATCATATTGTGGGTAGGTTCCCACTGTGGTTTTTCCCTTAACCGGGTTTTCCACATCAAAAATTTGTGTGTTGTTGATGCGGTGTTTATCTTTGCTATTGTTGATCTTGATCAGATATGAAGTTAAGGTTAATTTGATTAATTTTGGTGAAAACTGATTCACCCCCCTCTCAGTTTTCCTGCATTGTTGTTGCCAACACTAGTGCCATTTAAATTTTCATTATTCATGGGATTAGTAGAAGCCATGACCTTCAATATTTTTTTCAAATCTACAAAACCACACAACAAAAGCTTCCACTGTAGCAAAAAAATTTCAACACCTAAAGAGAAAGGCATTTTCCTCTCAATGAAATCATGAACACCGATACCAAATGTTGGGAAATAAGACAAGGAAAGATCACAATAACAATTTCTTATGTGATTAAAAATTTAAAATAAGATAACTAAATATGAAATATGAAAGTGATTGCAACATTCAACAACAATATAAAATCATCATACCAAAAGAGACACCAGATTTACATGGATAAACCCTTTGAAGAAGAAACTCCATTAGAGATAGAGGGAAAGTATATTATTACTCTTCAAAGAGAGAATGCTACAATAACACACTTTAGTACATGTCTCCAACTAAACTTGAAATCACCTGGAATCCATTAAGAAATTGATGTTCGAAGAACTATGTCATGGCTCCAATTTATAGCAAACTAGAAACCCACACCTAGGAAAGTAAACAACCCAATAGACATAATAAAATATTAAATCCATTCAAGTGACTTCAACATGGTGCCTAACCCATAGCCACTCAAACCTTTGACCTTCTAGATATCCCATAACTCCAAATGACTCTTTGGATCTCCCAATGGACACCTTTTCTATTCCCAATTTTGGGCACCCAATGCTTGATCCTTCATATCCTAATGTGGATGTCCAAAGGGGAGTAATTTATCCATTTTAGTTTACCCTTATCATCTTTACATGTCCACCTCTTGAAAATACAATTACAATTAGACATAAAGTACAAATATTTAATATTTTTCTCTCATGTCCTAGGGAACATTTTCCAATAAACATGGAGACATTTGCACAACATAGGATTGCAAGGTTAATGCCACCTTATCCTAACAAATCCAATATTTGTCTCCACACCCCAAGTTGGGAAGAAATAGAGACCTAGGAATGTATCACCATTTCTTGATCAATACACACATCCTTAAATAAACATGCTTTTTCCTAGAGATGGTAATTGGGTCAATATCGAGTAGCTAGATGAAGGTACTAGAAAGCATCCTCAACAATTATTTATCCAAGGGTACACTTAACATCTAAACTAATATAGGAGCTACATTAAGTGTGTCTTGTGATGGGTTGAAGATAATATTCTATCTTTTAAGAGGGAAGATTTTTCTAGGAACTAATGATCCCCTAAAATAACATTTCTTATATTCTTTTTACAAGCAAATGAGAAAGAAAAAATACTTTCAACATAGCTACACCATCCAATTTCCCTTGGTATCTCATTTATTAGAGTTCCATAATTGATCCATCTTAATGTTTGGACAAGGTTCCGTAAATTTTCCAATTAATGGCATTTCCATTTTAGAGACCCCTTTATCCATAATAATAGTAGGATCATTAATAGAGAAATCACCTTAATTCAATCCTAGAATCATTGTTACAAGAAAAGATTTCACATCTTTACCTCTAAGGTGATTCTTCGCATGTATTAATTCTAAATGTCCATATTGTATATGGTCCAACTTGGCCCTTGAGGCTCACCCCTAATGGACAACCTTTATCGAAATTAAGATTAAGGATATGATTGATTATTCACTCCCTCGACTTGAGTAGTGTTATAACTTCACCGATTCTCATTATAAAACACACATTTTCCCATAGAGTTCCACTAGTTATCAAGTTCCTTGATTCCCTGGCTATCCACCTCTAGGGAAAGGAGGCCCACCTTCTTATGTACATTTTCTTGATGAAATCTATTCACAGGGTCCTTATACTCTAAATTTAACTTCAATAATTCAAACTCACACGTCCATTCATAAAATTTCATTCTAAAAGTCACATTCCCACTTTTTTTTTTTTACAACTATTTTTTATTTATTTTGACTTTTTTTATTTATCTCATTTATGATATGGTGACTTACTATTTAATTAGTTTCTATTAAAAAGTGTTACCAATATATTTAATTTATTTCACATTGTTTATTAAATAGAGTAACTATTTAATAAACAACACGTAGTTGATATTCAATTTTATTTATAACATTAAGATTTTGAGAAAAAATAAATTTGTTTATTACTTAGTTTTGTTGGACGTAGTGTATTGAATTTTTTTGTTGTTTAATATGTAAATTATATTTATATTTGCTAATCGATATATTTGCCAAATATTATCGAGAGGGATTTTATTTTATTTGAAAAAAAAAAACATAAAAAAACAGAGGGGGATTTTATTTTATTTAAAAAAAAAAACAGAAAAAAAACAGAGGGGGATTTTGTTCTCATGCATGGAGAATCCCTCAACGGGACTCTGGATTTCCTCAACAGTACTCAGATTATAGCCGTGAGATGGGAGAAAATCGACGACATGTATGAAATGATCGTTAGGTTACCGTTTAGAAAAGCACCATTCACTCTTCTATTGATAGGCAATTGATTTGAAAAACAAGGGCAGATTGTTCCTCATTCAATAGTTTTTTCGATTGCGAGTGATTGTCATGTTCTGGATTTTATTCAGATAGTTCTTTGTCCTATTTGTTTTTGTTTGCGTGTGATCCTCTTTGTGTTTTTATTCAGTCTTTGTGTTTGGATTTTTTTCTTTTTCAATTTTGAATGGGGCAACAGTGAGGAGAGCTATACATCTGTTATATTTGCAGTTGCATTTCCTCTAATATGCAAGGAGGTATGTGATCACGGAACATATTCCGCCAGAGCTTGGGAGGTTGCAGAGCCTGCGGCATATGGAGATCGGCTATAATTCTTATTCATGTGGGATTCCGCCGGAGCTCGAGTATTTGGACATTGCTGGTGCTAATCTTTCTGGCGTAATGCCCCAAGGTATTTTTGTTGTTTTGCTTTCTCAATTTTGAACAATTTTGTCATCTTTGTCAGAATGAGCTTAGTCTGTGTCAACATCCTTGGCCTCCTTTTTAACCTACTCCTCTATCAATTACATGCTATTACCTTTTTGTATTTTGTTTTTTCATTAACATCTCTGGAAATTAAATTTTTACAATCAAACATAATATACCACCGTGTAAATGTTTTTAACTATGATGATCAATTTTTCTTCTTGATTTATCTTCAGTAAAGTTAATAACCCTGTTCCCCACCCAAAAAAACTCAGAGAAACACCAGTTATTGTTCAGTTCAGTGTTCTTTGGTCATTTATTTGAGTACTATGATGTGCACAGTGAGATTTAATGTTGAAAAGATTATATAGGAAACTCATGGATGTTGGTAAGCTGGATGAACTTGAGGAATGGATTCTATGATGCTTTTAATGGAAATATTGAAATGTATATATCTTCTAAACCCTATTTGCTAGCAGTTATTTAATTTTTATAAGATTATATAGGAAACTCATGGATATTGGTAAGCTGGAAGAACTTGAGGAATGGATTCTATGATGCTTTTAATGGAAATATTGAAATGTATATATTTTCTGAACCCTATTTGCTAGCAGTTATTTAATGTTTATAAGAGGCTGTAAATCTTGATCTAACAATAGCTCTTGAAGAATTCAGTACAAACTCTGAAACGGTTTAATGTGTAGATGCTAATTATTTTACAGAATTTGTTCCATTTTATTCATATGTAAGGAGAATGTTTATACGAGGCTATACATCTTGATCTATCTCTATCTCTTGAAGAATTCAGTGTAAACTCTGAAAAGTCTTAATCTGTAGATGCTAATTAGCAGAATTTGTTTCATTTTATTCATATGCAAGGACAATGGTACATACTGCATAGAGTGAGGGCTTAAACTTTAGAAACTTAGGTCTTTCAGTTTGTTTAAATTTTTTAGAAAGAACTCTGTGATATTTTGAACATAAAAGGATACTGCATAGAGCGAGGGCTTAAACTTTAGAAACTTAGGTCTTTCAGTTTGTTTAAATTTTTTAGAAAGAACTCTCTGATATTTTGAACATAAAAGGATACAAACTGACAGTAGACAAGGATTGAATATTTCAATATGTTTTATGAATAATTCCTGCCATTCCTTTTAGATTACCATTATTTGAAATAAATAATAAACTTTCAGTTGGGATATGCCTATCATTGTCATATGCCAACTGCTGATTGGGATCCTTGGGTTCATATTTTTACCTTAAAACGTCTTGTGGGTCTAATGAGTTAGGTTGGTTGTGTGATTAAATCGGGTGGTAACTATGATTTTAGAGATTGCAATGATTGGATAAAGTGTTCATTGTGGTTCCTTTTAATCTTATCCTTGGGTTCATATTTTTACCTTAAAATGTCTTGTGGGTCTAATGAGTTAGGTTGGTTGTGTGATTAAATCAGGTGGTAACTATGATTTTAGAGATTGCAATGATTGGATAAAGTGTTCATTGTGGTTCCTTTTAATCTTATTCTGAACATGGGCTTGTTTTGTCCTTCAACATTTTTTTATCCAGAGATATTAAAAATTGCGTACATAAAAAATATTCTAAGAAACTAGAATATTAGTGAATTGAAAATGTTAAACATATAAAATATCAGGGCAATTGTACTAAGTTCAGTCAATTAAACACTATGGAAATCTGAACACAAATGATAATGAGATCCAATGATTTTTCTTGATCTATTAGAGAATACAATTTTGCATACTCAGTGTAATGAAAAGATAATGGAAGACAGATGCCTAAAGAATAAAGTGAGCCATACAGTACAAACTTGAAAAAGGAACCCAAAAATATAATTTTGCTACAAAAAATTTGGAATCTTTTAAGTGTTTCTGACAAACTTGAAAAAGGAACCCAAAAATATAATTTTGCTACAAAAAATTTGGAATCTTATAAGTGTTTCTGACTAATATTGTCTTACAGTTCATTATGTCCTTGTTGTTTGCTTTGCTTTCTGGGTTCGATTTCTTTTTTTTTCCCTTTATTTTTAAATTTTTTGTTGCAGTAGGAATTTGTAAGGAGTTGGGAATTGTTTCAGTATCATCTTTGTCACGGGAGATGTTGCTTCTCACCTCTTCTACAGTACTGTATGCACTTTTGTAAAATAGATAATTTGGGATTAAGAAATGCAGGTTTTCCTATGAGCTTTCTATCCGAATTTGTGGAAGGAAATAAGTAGCCAAAATATCACTAACTATTAATTGGAGGTGAAGTACAATTTCGTGCAAGTTATATAAGTTACTCTCTAATCCATCATTGAAGAAGTAAAAGTAGTAAACGTTGTTTCTAAAGCAGATGCATTTTATGCAATTTTGATTGATGTGAACTTGGCTAGAAGATTTGTGTAAGAGTTGCTGATGACACGAAGATAAACTTTGCTAAAGCTAATGATAAAACAGACTGGTGATTTGTCATGCAATGCTTTAGCTTTTAGCTCTTGCCTCTAAAGGATTTTAAAGCCCACTTCTTCTAGGGACTTTGCATATTTATCAATAAGTTGTTCATAGTCTAAACTTCTGGTTCATATTAGTACTCACCAAGTGTGGTTACTGTTTACTTTTGGCACTAGTGTTCTCACAACTGATGGACGTTACTTTTTCATTGGCCACCAACCCAATCTTTGGTGCAATTTTGTTCTTTTTCATGGATGGTGCTCTACATATCCTTAAATTTGAATTGAGTTTTTTTGGAATGACTCTATTATCTGAGTGGCAGATGTCTGCTTGTCAACAGTCTCACAATTTTCTTTTATCACCTTTGCATTTGAAAGCTCTAAAAACAAAGTTCTTTATATGTAATTTCATCTAATTTTGTTGCTAGAAAGTCACCTATGATCCATGGGATTGTTAATGTATGTTTGTCCTTATTAAACCAAGATTCCAAGCCAATCTTTGGTGCCATTTTGTACTTTTTCATGTATGGTGCTCTACATATCCTTAAATTTGAATTGAGGTTTTTTGGAATGACTCTATTATCTGAGTGGTAGATGTCTTCTTGTCAACAGTCTCACAATTTTCATTTATCACCTTTGCAATTGAAAGCCCTAAAAACAAAGATCTTTAAATGTAATTTCATCTAATTTTGTTGCTAGAAAGTCACCTATGATCCATGGGATTGTTAATGTATGTTTGTCCTTATTAAACCAAGATTGTTGGAATATCAGATGCTTTTTTCATTCATATAATTAGAGTCACCCTTTGATCACGTATTAAATGGACATTTTATTCATAAAATTTCTCACAAAATAAATATTCTGGTTTTGTTATTACAATACAAGGAAAGATATTTTTCCCTTGGCTTGTTAATGAATAGCCCCAAAAGTACATTACTTGTGATATGAGACAGATCAAATGGGTAGGAGTGTGAGTGATTTCCCAACTGCTGCCATTGATGACGGAATTTCTTTCTCCAATTGTAATATTTGTTTTGTCAAATCAAAAGAAGCCTTACTTTTTATTTATTTTTTATTCTTATCAGTGATCACTGTCTGGTTTCCATTGATTTCTTGTTGAACAGGTCTAGAATCCTTACAGGGTTGTTTGTAAGTAGCAAGGTATTTGTTTTTTTCAATTGTTGCTTGTTTCATAAAAGCAAGGTCTCTAAAATGTGTGTTCTCTAACTGATAATACTGTATGGTCAAATGTGTATGGTATGACTAAGGAATATTTAGAAATAATTTTCCATGCAAAATTGCTGGTGAAGTATTTCTTGGCCATTTCTTGTGTTTTGCATACCATTAAGATGTTAGTGACACGAAAAGCCTTTGTTTGAGTGTGACTGGGTTTGCCCCCCTCAAAAACTGCTAAGAAGTTAATAACAGGAAAATATGGTGGAACCCTAATGGTTTCAGAATTTCTTACAATATTGAATATTGTTTTGTTGTTTAAGGAAATTTTTGTTATAAAGCACTGTTGGGCATCTTTCTTTGTATTAGATATTTCACTCTCTTGTAACTTGTTTGGTAAGTATAATTCTTTCCTAATATACCAAGACAAGTTCCAATTCTGTACTTATATGGTCTTCTAGTCTGATTATTATGTTTGTTTAAATAAAATTTAATATGTAAATGTTATGTTCAAGTTTTTCCTCTTGTTGACTCCTCTTGTTGACTGAATTATTTATCTATTTTATTTATTCAAGGCAGTATGAATATTTACAAATTATTTAGATACACAACTACGTACTGATTTCTAATCTAACGAACATTTAAAATTGTCCTTTCAGAGACAGTTCCCCATTTCAGGAAATAGAAGCCTTTTCCCAATTTTTGTATAAAAGACAAATTGTCTCACAAAATTTTAACTACAACTGAAATGATTGTCAAATGTCCCAAAGTGTTTTCTATTTAAAAGATGCACACAAATGTCAAGCTTTCATCCTGCAGGCCAACCACATAATGGTAGGCTAAAGAGAATCTACAGCCAATTTTAGTGGCATTCAGATAGAAATAAAAAATGCCATAGTTACACATGCAATGATTTCTTGGATGACAAGATAGTGGTTTTTATTGTGAACTTAGAAATGGGCCATGCGTTGTATACGTTTCAAAAATGCTCTTTGTTGTGAATTCTTCTTGTATTGGCCTGCTCTATTTGATTTAAAAAGCAACTATTGCTTTCGTTTATCATTTAAAATTTATTCCATCCAGGGATGAGGAAACTCTGTAGTTTCGTCTATCCTACTATCTTATGGTCTCACATTCTTTGTGTATTCAGATGGTTCGGTCTTCACCTTCTAATTGCTGCATTGTTACATTGACAATGCTGCACTTACAAAGCAGTAACTCTGTTTGGTTTCATTGTTACTTGTTTTGATTCTCCAGGTCATTTGTTGATGGCTCTGCTTTTGTATTGGTGGATCCTGCTAGTTTGCTTTTGTCAGCTCTAGTGGATATGTGTTAGCTGCTTCATTGTGGACTTTTCTCTTTCCTCAATTATTTTGTGGCTGCCTTCTATGTGTTATTTTGCTATCCATGGTGGTTAAAGTAAAAGGTCTACTTCAGCTGTTGGTTTTTTGAATTTCTGTTACATTTGTTGTTGGACATTGTTCTAAAAACAATTAGTTTGGTATTTTTTCTTCATATCTCAGAATGTTGATTTAGATTATTGGAAATAGTTTCTGTACAATTTTTAAAAATCAATCCAAGCAATGAAAAGATTTTGCAAGGACTCATAAAACCAGCTCAATGCTGCATTGTTACATTGACAATGCTGCACTTACAAAGCAGTAACTCTTTTTGGTTTCATTGTTACTTGTTTTGATTCTCCAGGTCATTTGTTGGTGGCTCTGCTTTTGTATTGGTGGGTCCTGCTAGTTTGCTTTTGTCAGCTCTAGTGGATATGTGTTAGCTGCTTCATTGTGGACTTTTCTCTTTCCTCAATTATTTTGTGGCTGCCTTCTATGTGTTATTTTGCTATCCATGGTGGTTAAAGTAAAAGGTCTACTTCAGCTGTTGGTTTTTTGAATTTCTGTTACATTTGTTGTTGGACATTGTTCTAAAAACAATTAGTTTGGTATTTTTTCTTCATATCTCAGAATGTTGATTTAGATTATTGGAAATAGTTTCTGTACAATTTTTAAAAATCAATCCAAGCAATGAAAAGATTTTGCAAGGACTCATAAAACCAGCTCAATGCTGCATTGTTACATTGACAATGCTGCACTTACAAAGCAGTAACTCTGTTTGGTTTCATTGTTACTTGTTTTGATTCTCCAGGTCATTTGTTGATGGCTCTGCTTTTGTATTGGTGGATCCTGCTAGTTTGCTTTTGTCAGCTCTAGTGGATATGTGTTAGCTGCTTCATTGTGGACTTTTCTCTTTCCTCAATTATTTTGTGGCTGCCTTCTCTGTGTTATTTTGCTATCCATGGTGGTTAAAGTTTAAGGTCTACTTCAGCTGTTGGTTTTTTGAATTTCTGTTACATTTGTTGTTGGACATTGTTCTAAAAACAATTAGTTTGGTATTTTTTCTTCATATCTCAGAACGTTGATTTAGATTATTGGAAATAGTTTCTGTACAATTTTTAAAAATCAATCCAAGCAATGAAAAGATTTTGCAAGGACTCATAAAACCAGCTCATCAATAAGACGGGAAAAACTTACCATTCCTATCTGTGAATTTTAAACCTGGTCCATAGATTATGTTGGTAGGATTGTCGGAGACCTTGGGGAGGAGAGTGACAGAGTGGTGGATGCCCACCATATGAATGCAAAGTATAATCCTATATGCTACTCAGACTGCTGGAAAATCTCGACTGAAATCTATAAGTGACATTATGTATTATTCTCAATATTTGACTGTGGATGTTCTTTCTGTAGAAAGGGTTAGGCTTTGTGTGTGTATACATAGCGTATGTCCAAGTCTTTCTGTCAGTCAAACTATTTTAGGAGTGTGATTGTCTGTATAGCTTTGTGGGAGGAGAGTGACAGAGTGGTGTATGCCCAGCCCACCATATGGATGCAAAGTATAACCCCATATGCTACTCAGACTGCTGGAAAATCTTGATTGAAATCTTTAAGTGACATTATGTATTACGTAGTTCTCAATATTTGACTGTGAATGTTCTTTCTGTAGAAAGGGTTAGGCTTTGTGTGTTTATAAATAGCTTATGTCCAAGTCTTTCTGTTAGTCACACTATTTTAGGAGTGTGATTGTCTGTATAGCTTGTCTGTTACTCCAAAAAAACTGAAGTTGCCCATCTTTCCATCGGGACAAACTCTTCATAACCTCTTTTGTTGTAATTTGCAACTTCCATTTATAAAATTAAAGCTGCTCAACTTAAGCTCATCATCCCATTCCCCTTGATTGTGCAAAGAGACCATGCCTTATACTGAAAGTCAAGTTGGCCCAGTGGTTTTGTTTGGAGAAGGCACCTGTGAGAGGCACTCTTCCAACGAAAGGTTGTTGGGGAATTTATTCTCTCGATCAATTAGAGCCTCAGGTCACCCTCTTCCCAAGTAGTTGGGAGGCACTTGCCTGATGTGAGGGCATTTATGCACTCAACTTTTAGGTTAAGGATGAGGTCTTTAGGGCACTTGTGCTCTTGATCAACAGGAGAAGGTCAAGGATCCAGAGGATCTTTTCCTGATGGAGGTCTGCGGAGGAGGAAAGCTTGTGAATTTTGTGCAGGATTCATCTAATGAAACTTTTTCCTTACTCTTTGCTTCCACAACTTGAAACTTTTATTTAAAGCTGCTCAACATAAGGTCATTATGCCATTTCTCATGATTCTGCAAAGAGATCATATCTTACATAGGAAAGTTAAAGTGGCTGATTAGTTTTGTCTGGAGAGCTTGACTATGAACCTCTTATAAAGGGCCTTTAGGATGGAGAGCCTCTAGGGCATTTTTATCTTCAGTAGACTGAAGGGCTTTGGGCACTTCAGGGAGGCAAGGCCTTTAGGTGCTGGGGGAAGGGACTCTTTCCACGAAGGGCCTTTATGCTCTGAGTCAATGAGAATTTTGAGCTCTTGAGCTGCGCAGGTCAAGGTCTTCTCTCTGATGAAGGATCTTCAGGACATTTATGGTCCAGGTTGCTGGATTTTTACAGCAAATAAACATTTCCAATACCTGATAATCTATTTTTTGAACTTGGTTGGAATCTGCAATGTTATTGATTTTTTGTCTTATTTAATCAAAATGTGGTAATTTAGAAATATTATGTTCATGCTACTTTTGTTATGGTTGTTTTGGCTACTGGTAGCCTCCATTCGTACTGTTGTCTTAAGGCATGTGTTCAGGTTATGGTCTGGATCTTATGGCCGCATGCTTTCAGTGTAATTTGTGGTTGGTTGTTTTTATAAGGTTTTTACTTTTGCTATACCTGTTGGTGCGAACAACCAATACAACCAAAATTGTAACATAGAAACTAGCACAGAAATGCTATTCCAATTGAAAAAGAAACAAAATGAGTTAGAATGACTCTGACCAAGGTCAGGAAGGGAAATAATTAGACACTTGAAGAGATTCTAGTGATGTGAAACCCTAGCAATCCGAGATAACATAACAAGGATAAATCTACATTGTAATATGCTACAAGAATAACTGAAGCGGAGCTATTAATTAACTCTCTCAAGCTCTTTGATGAAACCACTATACCCTGCGAACAGGCCAACTGACTATGGTATCAATCAACTTAAGTTGACGCGTACTATGTCCTGTGTCATTGCCTCCTTAGCAGTCCCTTTACATTATTGTTCCTCATTCAGACGTCGACCTTTAATCAATGTACTTAAGTTGATTTGATGCCGAACTATCTTGATCAATGCCTACTATGAATCCTTCATCTATATTATAGGACATCTCCTTGATGCAACATGCAAACCGTGTGGCAAGTAATTGACTCTGCAACACTTGCTATCTTCATTTGAAGATTGATCAAACACATCCTTTCCTATCACTTGACAGATGGGAATTCCATGGAGCACTACGCTACCATATAATTGTTATGCAACGCATCTGTAATCTGAAAAGACCAAAACCAGTGTGGATATTAACAATCAAAACACCATTTCGTAGGAAGACTTCTCAAATTTGCACTCAAGTTTTAGAGATTGTGGTAGATTAAAGAGGCTTAGTTCTCCAACTTGTTCAGAACAACTAGTTTTGATGTGACTTGAGCTGCAGAGCATTAAATCTAAAAAAGCACTGAAAGCATGAAACTACCGATTTTTGCAAGGAACAATTTGTTAATTATGTGATGTTGTGGGTGAACAATGAACGTTTAATTTTACCGACACACTTAGACCTCTTTCAAACACTTAATATTTCAAATTTTGAAAAGAAAAATTTCCATGCCCTTATGCCTCCAAAAGTGAACTTATAAATTAAAATAACAGCATGACGTGAGATGCTCTAAAATGTCAAAATAATATCATATCACAATTGGATTGAAAATACTCCTCTAATCTCTAGGGGAAAGGAGTCAATAGTGGACATAGCTAACTTCGTGCATCTTAAGCTCCTAAACGGTTCATCCAATTTTGACAATTTTTTTTAGTTCTCTCTGTATGTGACTTAACTGCTTAAAGCTATTGTTTTGGCTTGTGGGTAGTAATGATGCATGTTGTGGAATTCGTTATGTGCACAAAGGTCAAAAAGTACAAATTTCAAAGTGTGGTCCAATACATAATCACCTTTGCGCCAATAGTTATAACTCAAAATAGCTAACTGTAGTGGACAAATGTCTCAGTAGTTAAGCACAAATGACCCAGTAATGGGCTAATTATGGTAAAAAAAAGCTAAAAAATTATCCACTATTGGTATTTGTGATATTTATTAATGGACCTTCCATTACCATTTTTTTTTGGCTCCTTCTAATGGGGGGTGAGGTTGACAAAAAGATGTTGGTTATTGGTTTTATGTCCACTATTGATTCCTTTCCCTTAAATCAAGAGTGTATAAGGCTATACCTACCTAACCTCCAAATCAAGAATATCAAGAGCCAATAAGGAAGCATACAGTTCATAAAAGTGAGTCCACCAAAAAATATTTGCACTTAATGAGTTTTGAACCCTTAATAACTTTTGGAAAGCAAAAAGGATGTTATAACAAAAACACTCGACTTAGATTGGTGATAATAAAAAACACTCGTCCTAAAATGTGAAAAAATAATGTATAAAAATTGACAAAAGATTTTCATCCTTAATTTTGACTAAAATAAATTGATGATTTGGAATATGCTTGAGCTTTCGATTTAGTTCCTACACTACCAATTAACGAAGCACGAGATATATGACAAAACAAATGTTGTAAGACATGTTGTGCATATACATAACTAGCACTTGCACTAAAAGGAGGTGCAATGGTTATGCTGATAGCAAAATATACTTTAAATAGTATATTGAAGGGTATAAAAATTACAGTAAGTAAAAGTTGCCTATATCAACTTCATCATCCTTTTTCTTGTGGTTTTTTTATTTCAAAATGTTGAAACAAATGCTTCAGTAAATAGGAATTCAATGAAAAACTATCTATTGCTTTAATTGAAAATTATTCCTAAGTTGGAGGCGGAAGAATTCTCTCTAAAACTAAAATGGGTGAATAAAGATATAAAAAATAATTATCACTAGTAAATATAATATAATTAACATTTAATTATTATTGTTTTTTCATACTAATCTAATAATAATTATCATTAGTAAATGTAATTTTTACAAATATAATAATAAATCTAACATAATAATCATCATTTAATAATAGCAACATAATATAAGAATCCTAATATAATAATATATTTCTAAACATAATTTACTACTCCCTCCCTAAAAATATAGGAATCTAAATAGGAATAGTATCTTAATCATATTCTCTCTCTCCCTCTTTCTCGATGAGGTCAAAATTGAATTAATATTATTATAGTATTATCATTAAAAAATTTAAATAATTTTTATCACATATATTTAATTATACATTTTTTAAAATATATTTTTAGTCAAGCATCAAGTTAATTTTTATGTATTGTTGTAATGGAAAAGCATTGTTAGATGATAGTATATAACAGTTTTTTATTTATATGATAATAATGTATTATGTACTAATAACATTTTATACAAAACATAATAATATTTACATTTATTTATCTTATAGTATAATAATATGTCAATAATGTGTTAGTTTTTTTTTAGAAAAAAAACACAACTTACAAGTAAAATAATATAAACAATAAAATAACATAAACATAAAAAACCAAGGAAATGACCTGGAAATTAAACTTCATTTAGAAAAAATATATATATATAGATGTGAGTGTATGCTTTTGGATTCAATTATGTGAGAATTTTTGCATCAACATTTAGGATCACACTTCGTGATCCATCATCAAGATGATAGAGAGAAAAAGGAGAAAATGTGATCCATTATTTTCTCCTTATGCTCTCTATCATCCTGACCCTCCTCCTCCCTCGGTTGGTCCCTGTTCCCTAAATGCACAACAACTTTCTCTTTTGACATTTAGCAACATTGCAGCCATCAGAAATAGAATTGAAAAGATAATCTATAGTGATGGTGATGGGAAGAAGATTTGTGATAATGACCATAATAGTTCTTCTTACATGGATGTGAGAGGAACCTTGGGGGTCAAGGACTCCAACACTAAGAGAGTTGAGGAGGTTCCTAAGAAGGGGGCACTGTTGGGAGATGGTCTAGGAGATACTTGCTCAGATCCTGCTCCTTCTCGTTGTTACCCATAAATTTTAAAACTTTTGGTAAGGTGTAAATCTTTATTGATTCCCCTCTTTTCCTCCCATGTCGCGGCTTGTCGGAGTTTCTTAACCTCTGTCGCGAGATTCTTCATTTCTAGAATTACCCAATCTCCCGACATGCTTACAAGAGTCTGCAGGAAGTTGGTGCCATTAGGAAGTCGGACTTGTGGTTGTCTTTGAAAGAGTTTGATGGTTACGAACTTGTTCGATCTTCCGATCCTTCGACATCTTTTATATGGTGATTAAGGTTGGGGTTTCTCAAAGCTTTGAGGGTCATCTTTGATTTCAAAGCAAGGACATTTTAGTGATGTAACCTCAGGTTATTTCTGTAACCTGCTTGGGTGGCTACACAAGTGGGGGAACAGATAATCTATAGTGATGGTGATGGGAAGAAGATTTGTGATAATGACCATAGTAGTTCTTCTAACATGGATGTGAGAGGAACCTTGGGTGTCAAGGATTCCAACACTAAGAGAGTTGAGGAGGTTCCTAAGAAGGGGGCACTGCTGGGAGATGGTCTAGGAGATACTTGCTCAGATCCCGCTCCTTCTCGTTGTTACCCATAAATTTTAAAACTTGTGCTAAGGCGTAAATCTTTATTGATTCCCCTCTTTTCCTCCCATGTTGTGGCTTGTTCGAGTTTCTTAACCTCTGTCGCGAGATTCTTCATCTCTAGAATTACCTGATCTCCCGACATGCTTACAAGAGTCTGTGGGAAGTTGGTGCCATTAGAAAGTCAGACTTGTGGTTGTCTTTGAAAGAGTTCGATGGTTGCGAACTTGTTTGATCTTCTGACCCTCCGACATCTTTTATATGGTGATTAAGACTGGGTTTTCTCAAAGCTTTGAGGGCCATCTTCGATTTCAAAGCAAGGACATTTTGGTGATGTAACCTCAGGTTATTTCTGTAACCTGCTTTGGTGGCTACACGAGTGGGGGAAAAGATAGAATCATGCTTGGGCGCCGCTAGAAATAAATGAGCCGGTTAGGCTGATAAGAATAATTGCTTCTTGCCGCTCTTCTTTTCGCCTCATCAACTTGGACGTCATGCACTGCTTCCGGGGAACAAATCAAGGGAATTTTTACAAAGTACCGTCATTAATGGCATTCAAGCAATTAAGGACACAAAAAAGGTGGTGGCATGCCTTACTACATTTGATGCTGCCATTTTTGCAGAAAACATTAAAGATAGCTAAAAAAGAGGAAATTGTCATGATGCCCATATCAAAATGTTTTTGCCTCGTGACGGTGAGTTGCCATTTCACAATCGAGACTTGAATTGGCCAAAGAAAGAGCAGGAGGATATAGTCCGACAGTTACGGTCATTTGCGTGGAAAGCACAAACTGATTTCAGTGAATATAGGAAGACCGCCACTATATTAGAAAAGATTGCAGACCAAGCTGAAAATCACGAACAATGCTTGCAGGGTGAGCTTATAGCAGGAAGGAACCAGGATCATTGCATTCAACAAGATGGTGCTTAAGGCTAAGAAAGGCCCTCCGGTGTAGCCGAATGTTGAAGAATTATAGGAAGATATCATCATGGACTTGACTGACTTTTTATGACCTATTGTACTCGATGAGGAAGAGTTTATAGATCTCCTTTTTACACTAATTGAAGAAGAGGAAGTAATGGAAGAGATTGACAAACAGATTGCAGAACAACACCCAACACCCGATGTTGGAGCTTGTGTCCGATGACTTTATAACCTTGTGGTCTTGTGACATGATTTGGATTTCGTTGCTTAGTGGATCTTTTTCTATTTTGAGAACGGTCATTTTCAAAACCGTTATCTTTAAGAAACCATTTTTTGAAAACGGAAAGGACTTGAGGTATAGTTATAAATAAGTAGATTAGCAGTCCTTGAGGGATCTTTTGGGCAAACTTTGTTTTACTCTGAAGAGCAAAAACTTCTTTTAGTATATTTTTGTTCTACTATTTTGAATATAGACAAATTGCTGGTGGCTTTTAGATATTCGTAATCTTTGAATTATGATGTGTGGATGCTTTCTATTCTTTTGAATGGGTATCAGTGGATGAATTTATATTTGACATGGCGAATGGTTTCAGTTTTCTATTGCTGCAAAGATATTATTTGTGAATGATATTTTGTGGTGATCTAGTTGATTGAAAATCTTGAAAAATCTAAAAAGTGTTTGTATTTTATGCATGCCTTTACAAAGCTTTTTAGTTAAAAGCTCTTTCCTTTTTTGCTTTTTGGTTAAAAGCATTTCAATTAATTCTTTATTTATTGAATATCATCTGAAGGTAGCTGCCACCTTGTAAAATAAGCAGAGAATCAGTTAGTAGATAGTTTGTTCAGTCTGGTTCAACCATGGTTACATTTGTCACCTTTGTGGGAGTGAGAATATAGAGTTAGGTGATAAATCTGTTAACCAACACTCATAAAGATTTTGATGGAGAGATGTTTGTTATTAAGAGAGCCTATAACCTAGGGACACCTGTTATAGATGTAATCATTGCTTCTGAATCCTCCAATAGTCCCCCTTTTAGGTTCCCCCTGAAAACTATTAGTGCTTCAGATCTTGATAATCAAGATGACTCTCACACCTCGTGTAGGGCTACCAGTGGATTGGTGGGAAAGTATACGGAACTAGTAATGCTAGACGAGAGAAAGAAGGATTGTTATGAGGAGTGGGAAAGATGGGCCATTGTGCCATATAAATGTCCCACTTCAAAGGAGCTGATTGATAATGCTATGGTAGATATTGGATATAGAAAGGCTATAACCAAAAGAAAGAAACATTCAAAGCTTGTAAGGAAACCAAAACCCCCTCTTTGGGGGCTGAACAAGACTATGTATTAAAAAAGAAAAGGGGTGGGCCAAATCGTTCCACCAATAAGAAACATGATAACCTCTACCCTAAAACATAGTTGCCTAAATTCTATAAATCATTTAGCGCCCCAATGGACACCACATTGTAATATTTTTGATGGACTTGAATTGTGTGTCATGGAATGTAAGGGGATTAGAATCCCTGGATAGGAAGTATGTCATCAAAAGATTTTTGAGGATGAAAAGAATGTGGACTTCTTATTGTTGTAGGGGATTAATGCAGTCCAGTTCTCCCTAGATATTAATTTGTAGTGCATATGGAGGGAGGCCTCTTATTATGTTAATAATCACTACAAAGGCAAGGGGGGTGCTGCTATTTTGGTTTGCAAAATATGGGCTAAATTTGTGAAGAATTGGGGTTGTTCCCCATGTAATAGGGTTGTATGCATCACTTTGAACTATAAGGAACAAAACTTTGGGGTTGCCTCTATATATGCTCCTAATGATCATAGGGAGCATATTAAGCTTTGGAATTGGCTTAGTTGTTTAGATGACATTCCTTGGATCTTTGGTGGGGACTTTAACATAATAGAACACCCTCAGGACAAGGCTAGAGGGAACAAATTTGAATGGAAACCAAATGAAAAATTCTTTTGACTGAGATTGATCAATAAACTTAGATTGGGTGATCCCTTGGCTGGGAAGAAGAAAGATAATAGTGAGATCTGATACACATGATGCAACTATCAACAGGGCAAGAAAAGAATTTATTGCATAATAGTTTCAATAGTATGCATATGAGAATAGAAACTATGTTAAGGTGATACCCTATACCTTATCGGATCACCATCCTATTTCTACCAGGTTCTACCTTAACTCTTCCCCCCATCCCTCCCAGAACGCGAGGGATGCGTTCTCTCTGTTTATTGAAGGATGAAGATGTTGTGTTTGCCTCCTACATTATTAGACAATATAATTGTTGGTATCCCAATCTCACAAGTGCCATAGATAGATCGAATTAGAATGTAGATAGCTAGAAGATTCTTTTTCAGACTGTTGGGAAAAAAAAAGGCATTCGATAACTGAAGATTTGAAACTGAATTGCATGAAACTCTTGTTGCTACTGAAGGAGTCCTTCAAGTGCAACTTGGCAGTTATGAAGCCACTGACAAACTCCAAGTAGCTATGGAGGAATTGAGAAAATTACAAAACCAGAAAATTCATGGAGCAAAAGTGAGGGCTAGGATCAATTGGGTGAAGCATGGTGACAAGGGATCAAAGTTCTTTTTTTTTTCCAGATTCTTAGAAGCAAGGAAGCCAGGGAAAGAATTGATAACATTTGTGATGGGGGAGTTCACATATCAAATTAGGAAGGTATTCTAAGAGCATTTGCTCAATTCTACCAAAACTTGTTCTCATCGGAAGACTTTGGCCCTAACATAGAGGCTGATAGACACAATATTAGCACAATCATACCAAGTAAAGTTTCTAAAGAAGATGCTCTATCGCTTGACAAACCCTTGATTGTAAAAGAGACTCAGTTGGCCATGCAGTCCCTTAAGAATGATAAGGCCCCTGGCCCTAATGGCCTGCCTATTGAGTTTTATAAAAGAAATATTAACTGGATTAGTGAGGATCTTCTTCAATTATATGTGGAGGCCATTGATAAGGGCTCGATGGTTGGCAAAATCAATTGTGGAGTAATTAAGCTCATCTCGAAGGATGGCAACAAGGCTCTTATAAAAAATGGAGGTCCATCATGCTTTTGAATGTTTCATACAAAATTCTGGCTAAAATTCTTGCCAAAAGGCTTGAAAAGATATTACCCATTGTGATTAGCAACACGCTGATTGGTTTTGTCAAAGGGAGGTATATCTTGGAAAATTTGCTTACCTGTTGAGAGTCTATGCATTGGGCTCATGAATCTAAGCAAAATGGATCAATGATGCTTCTAGATTTTGAAAAGGCTTATGATAGGATTGAATGGAGTTTTGTGTTTATGATGTTGGATAGTATGGGATTCCCCACACTCTTCTGTCAGATGATTAGGACTCTCATGAAGGATACTAGGGCATGTGTGGAGGTCAACAGAAGTAGATCAAAATATTTCTCTCTTACCAGATCCACTAGACAAGGTTGTCCTTTAGCTCTAGCCATCTTTAATTTTGTTGATGCATTATACTTTTTTCTTAGAGACAACTCTCTTTCAGCTAAAGTTAAGGGGATAAATCTTCCCAATGGGGATGAAATCCTAAACATACAATTTGCAGATGACACTGCTATACTAATAGAATTGGATGAAGATAACTTGAGGGATTTGATGACTAAGATTGACATTTTATGTAGAGCTTCTGGGAGCAAGCTCTCTCTTCCTAAGTCTATAATGTTGGGGAGGGAGCAACATCCACCAGAGTGGTTCTCTAAATTTCCAATCACGTGGGGCGATCCGAGCATCAAGTCAGATATTTGGGTATTCCCTTTGTTGTTAATCCTAACCCGAAAGAGATGTGGGAGTGGTTTAAACTCAAGATTGATAAGAAACTTAGGAAGTGGAATAACCATTATCTTACCATATTGGCTGGGAGGTTTCAAGTTTGCCAGAAAAAAACTTTCCTCCTACAATATCTATTATTCTTCAACTTGGTTGTTCCACAATTATCAATTCTCTTTTATTCAGAAGTTAGTCAAAGAGTTTTTATAGTTAGATGGGAAAGGGGGTAGGAAGAGGCAAGTAGTTAAGTGGAGATGGTGTACCTTGAGCAAACAGAAGGGAGGATTAGGCTTAAAGGACTTGAGGCTTCTGGGTATTGCCTTAGCAGCCAAGTGGATCTTCAAAGCTTTACAAGGGGATGAACCATGGAAGATCCTAGTAAGAAATAATATTGCTCGTTGTGTCCCTAAGTGAGCCCCAGCTTGGAAAGGCTTGCCTTTCAGTGACTTAGTTGCACAACATTTTGCTATAACTCTAGCAGGATCAAACGTTGTTTTTAAAGATTTGTGGAGAGCTTGGGAGTGGGTGAGGCACTTTATTATAGGAAATGGAATAGTCAACAATGAGCATATGATCTGGCTTCAGTGGTCTATTTGGTGGAATTTTTCTCATAAGGACAAACCTTTGGCTCTTCTACAAGGATGCTTGGCAAAATCATGAGCAAAGAATGGGATCAAGATTTTTGATGACATTTTTGATAGAGGGAAGCTTCTTTCCTGGCAGGAAATTCTTGTTAAGTTTGGTATCCCACAATCCCAATATAGATCCTATTCTGTACTATCAAAGCTAAATCTATTTATTTGGCTTTAGTTGATAATGAGGAGATCTTAGACTATTCGAGTTGCTCTTGGAACCCTAGCCTTCCTCCGACTGTTTGGCAAAAAGCTTGTACTCGTCTATGATTTTCTCCTATTGAACCTAAGAAGAATTTTTTTTGGTGGAGATTAGTATTGAACATGCTTCCTATTAAACAACTTAATGGGGATCTTAATATATGTGTTGTAGACATCCAAAATCTACTTGTCATATTTTCTTTGAATGTCTATTTGCCAGAGAGATTTGGTACATGTTTGGCCTTGTGATTAAGAACAATATTGATATCAATGATATTCTTTGTGGTTATGTTGTCAATCTCGAGAAAGATTTCAATATTTTATGGTTTGTTCTTTCTGTTAACATTCTTTGGGCCATTTGGAAAGTTAGAAATGACAGTGTTTTTAATGGTAGATGCAAAACTCTTGCTGAGTCTTTGAGGATACTCATTTGACATGATGTTTGTTGGCTGGTCACAGTGGTGATGAAACTTTCGAGGAAGAAGTTTGAAGACCTTATGATTGATGGTGTGACTAGAGTCTTCAAATGGGAAGTTTCCCATGGATTTTCATGGGCCAAACATGAGGAAGACAAAGCCCCATTTGAGATTGCCCTTCATAATTTTATGAGGTAGCTGAACGAGATTAAGAGGAGACAACTATTGTAGCAACTAGAGTATATCCCAATGGAAGAACGATTTGAGCACCCGTACCTCAAGCATATTCAAAATGGAGAGGAGATTATCTGGATTGATGGTCCTGCAGGTTGGACTACTTGGGTTGACATCACTAGCACCATAACCCCCAACAATGGGGTCTTTCAATTTGTTTAGCCTTTTATTGTACATGGATATGGATATATTTTGTATTTGTTAAGATAGTTGGGTTAATCTTAGTGGCTCTCCTTGTATATACGGGGACATTCTGATCTATTACTGGCTATGTGGCTTATGCAAGGGTATATTTGTTGTTATGGGTGATAGTTTTACTTTGGGGCATTCAGATCTTTATATTTCATATATGAGACCTTGAACTCTCGTTAGTCCTTTTTGTAATGTGTTTTCATGATATCTAATATAAAAAATCTATGTAATTCATATAAGCAGCTTGCGGATTATGTGAAATGTATTGCATCATATAGGCATTAAATTTTCTTAGTGTCACATCTTATGCTGATTAGTTTCGATCTATGGCTATGGTTGCATGAGATATTTGGTGTAAGGAGAATTTTCCAAGTGGCACCCTATGATTGGTGCACTTGGAAAAGACAAGGATCAAGAGAATTTTGAGAGCTAAGATTGGTTTGACTTGATCAAAGGGTTGAGATTAAAACCCCTCACATATGTGAGAAGGGCAATAAGGAAAAATAATGACATATGTTTATTCTCACATATATGGAAGGTCACAAGGGAGTGTGATATTTGAAAAATAGGAGCCTTCACACATGTGCAAGAATAATACATTTAGAATGGATGGTGAGGATTTTCTAAGATAAATGAACAACTAAGATTTTGTAATTGAACATAACAAATGATCAATTATATTAATTATGTTTAGAAATGTGCAAAGGATTAATTAATAAATTAATTAGATTTAATCAACTAGTTGGGGTGAAACACAAATGAACCAAATAAATAGTTTGTATTTATTCAATTCTTGGAGGATATGAATATGAAGGTTAGACTTAATTTGTTTAATTAAGAGTGAAATAGAGGAATTATGACAAATGATGAACTAAATAAATGATTGGAAGATGATTATGGAAGGTTAATTAATAAAGTGTCTAGATTTCACCTTTCTTTGAGACAAAATTGTGACTAGATGAAGCAATGGTGTTTCAAAGAAGAAGAAAACATAATGGCTTTGGAAGATATAATAATGATGCCACAATGCCTCAATAATTGGAAGGATAGGAGTGACGATGATGAGTGAGGTAGGCATCTCCCCTTGAGAGGGAGGATAGACAATTGTGAAGAGGATGAGTATGCTCTTAAAATATATTAAGGGATTAGAGGAGAAGAGATAAGATGATATGAAAGGATGTATATATTATGATAATGATATGGATAGAGAGATGGGAGGAGTGGGTTGGTCATGCTAAGAAGGTTTGAGCAACCTTTATTTTATCATAACACTTAATATTATGCACCAAGGAATGATGATTAGGGCGACGATGTGTTAAGTGCATAATTAACTAGCAATTTTTTTTTGCAAGAAAACATATGTTGTATGACACTATTATGTGGAAGACCATGATGCCATTGTGATAGAATTTTGGTAAGGACTACAATAGATACAAACAAATGATAATGCACACACACAAGAAAAAATGTATGCAAAATACAATGACAAGCAATAATTTTGATCCAATCAACCTAAAAATTGATTGATCAAATGATGATGATTATGAAACCATTATTGACAATGAGAATAATGTAGGGATACTTTTTTTATTTTTATGACGAGAACAACACAAGGATAAAAAATGATATATCCCTATAAGAATAAGTATATTAAGGTTTGCATGAGGCTAGGAACATAATTGTTAAATGCTTAGGATGATACACGAGATTGATTAACAATATTACATGGATTAAGATTGTGTGCATTTGGATGGATTTATTTAGGAATACATGGTGGATGGAGACTTGGAACCAATGGAAAGGGAGAAAAAAGGCTATAGGAAATGATAGAATGAAGGAAAAATTGTTGAATTTGGAAATGATAAGGTGAATGAAAGAAGATTTAGGATGGATGCTTGAAGGGATTGTGAACATAGAGAGTCACATAGAAAGTGAATGTTCATGACACTAATAGAAAATATGAGAAGGATGTGAGGTAGTTTGTGATGTTTCATGATGTGAGCTTTGAGGACTATGTTGTAGGGTGGAGTTTAAATTTTGGATAGGATGGATTGATGATTCGAGGCAGTGGGAAGGCATAGGTGTCAAGGTAAATGTATAATACCGAGAGATAATACCACATGTGTGAATGTTGTCGACAAGTACCATTAGACATATACATGCATCAAACATGCAAAGACACCGAACATACATAGGTGCCACCATGTATACAAATGTGCTAGGGCAATTGTATTGGCAATAGGGGGTGTGGAACTTGTGATAGGAAGGATTATAATGTAGGAAAGTTGCTAGGGAGGTGTAACACTTATGCCAAGGAAGATTTGAGTGCTCGTGTAGGTGAAGAGGATGAGCACTAAAAGAGCCACAAACCTACAAAGATAAATGAGAGTGTGTAAGAGAGTATGGATACAAGAGGGGTTAAATATAAAGAATGTAAAGAGTTGTGTTGTCTAAAGCATGCTTGGATATTTTTCCCATATTCCTATCAAGATTGAAAGTGAGGAAGGTTGATTGGGTACAATAGGGTAGGCACATGGAATTAAGTGATGGGTAGATAGGACGAGTTGCATTAGATGAAGGAGATGGGAAGAGAGGAGATTTCCCACAAGTGTAAGGTGCTTTTAGATAGAAAATGTATGCTTGACATGTGTTTGCTAGGTTTTCATCATGGTACTTGTCCAAGGCGCCATAAAAATGGTTTTCATTTATAGCTGTGTAATAGATGAAAATGGAATTAGGTACGAATGACCAAGATCCACATTCATACAAACATTAGAATTCAAAATCACCTAAAGGAGTGATTGAATTTGTCTAAATCTTATAGAAGAGAGTCAAATGACACTTTTAGGGTTTCTATTCTTGTTGCTTTGAAAAGTGAATAAAATATGGAGATATGGTGAAGCAATGTGAAACCATGACTAAAGTATGAAGTAAATTAGAACTTAGAATATTGTAATTGACACAAAAAATGGATAGAAAATTTGATTGTGCACCTGCATTTGCAAAATCTAAAGCCGAATTTGAGGGACTGGGTTGCACAGAGTACCCTAGTCTTCTGATTTTCAGACAAGATTTGATAATTTGCTTCTCGAGACTGAGACTAAGCTTTCTACCAAATTCAGAGGGAAACCCTAAGGATAGGGGCACCCCAAGCCCCCTGGTTCCAAAAAACTAGGTCTAATTTTTGAGAATGTGGTGCAGTCACCGGTTAGGAGGAACCTCAAAGAGATTGATCCAGACCGAGTAGCAAGAGTAACCACACCATAAACAAGAGGATATGATGGAGGAAATGCAGATTTGGATGAATTACATCATGAAAACTGATTATAGATAACCGACAACATCCAGATTGCAAGATTCGACTCACTGGCCTGCCACATACATGTTGAGTTACAGAATCGGTCATCTTCGGACCTTCAAATATTAAGATCTATTTTCTATGATCTATATGACTGATTTCTAATGCTCAATTGCAATGATTTATATGATCCAAAGAGATTCGGTTGGCTCAAAAGGGATCAAATACCGAAGAACAAGATCAAATGTATAAAACCAACAGGTCGGCCTCCTCCAAAGAGTTTTCTTCAAAAAATCCAAAGGGTGAAGTGTGGATCAAAGGGAAGGTTAGCCACACGCCAAGGAACATTGGAATCAATGAGCTAGGCTCTACAAGCTACAAAAAGGATGTGATAGATTCATATGCAAATAGGTCCAAGTGGTTTCAGTGCCAGAAAATTGTCTCGGAATCCAAAATCAATAACTTGTTGAAAAATGATCCAAATACTCCATGTTTTAGGAATAAATAAGATGATCAAGTCCTCAATAAAAATCCAACTCCGCAAGATCCGGTGAACCAATGCAAGAAAATGCAGAAAGAAATGCTGACTGCAAAACAAAAAACAAACATAAAAGAAATATTTTTGGTTGATGCAAGATTGCCAAGAACCGGGGATGCTCCTGCACCAGACATTCAAGGTTGTTGAAAAAGTGAGTCTCTCACTTTTCTGGGGTCAGAGGAAAACCAAGGCGGTCCACCTCTTCCTGAGAAATCCAAGATGAATCTTCAACTAGTATGTCCTTCCACTTCACAAGATACTCCTTATACTAACTTCTCCGGGTACTACGTCCAATCCTACTATCCAAAATGTCTTCAATCTGATCCGGTTCCTTCCGGGGCAACTGTTTCTCCAAGTATGCAATATCGTCTTCAGTGATTTCTGATTCATGATATTGATGTAGATCTACAATGTGAAATATAGGTGATTTCTGTCTTTCCATCTGGCTGTGGGTGAAAATTAGAACTGAATTTCAAATCTGTCATCTTCTTCCAAAGTGTTCTCCAAAAATAACCAACAAACTTAGTGTCTCTGTCTGAAACTATGCTTCTAGGTAATCCATGCAATCTTACTACCTCCTTGAAAAATAGGTTAGCTACATGCATTGCATCTGATGTCTTCTTACAAGGTATGAAATGAGCCATCTTTGAGAATCTATCCACCACCACAAATATGGAATCATTCCCTCTTTATGTCTTAGGTAATCCAAGTATCAAATCCATGCTTATGTCCTCCCAAGGTCTCTTTGGTACTGTCAAAGGTTTATACAATCCCACATTTTGACTATTGCCTTTTGCAACTTGACAAACTCTACAACTCTACACAAATTTCCTAGCATCTTTATGAATCCGAGGCCAAAAGTAATGCTCACTCACCAATGCTATTGTTTTATCAATAACAAAGTGTCCGGTTAATCCTCCACTATGCTTCTCCTTTATCAGATTCTCCCTCATAGAACTCTTAGGTAAACACAACGAAAATCCTCTGAATAATATCCCATCCTGAATGAAATAATCTAACCACTTGCTTCTATCTACCATACCCGGTTCTTTACATGCTCTCCAAGGTTCTGCAAAATCTGGGTCATCATCATACAAGGTCTTCAACTCCTCAAATCCTAATACAGTCACTCTCATCTCTGTCAGCAAATTCCTTCTTCTACTCAATGCATCAACAAATTTGTTTGACTTCCCACTCCTATTCTTCAACACAAAGGTGTAAATCTATAAAAATTTTACCCATCTCATATGTCTCTAATTCAACTTACTTTGAATATTCAAATACTGTAAGGCTTGATGATCGGTATACAACACAAATTCCTTAGGCAACAGGTAATGTCTCACTTCTTCAAGGCTTGAAATATGGCATAAAATTCCTGATCATACACTGAATATCTCCTCTTGGCATCATTCAACTTCTCACTGGAATAAGCTACTGCTCTCCCTTCTTGACTCAATATGGCTCTGATTGCATTCCCACTTGCATGACAATCCACTTGAAATACTTTATTGAAATCTGGTAAATCCAACAGAGGCTGCTCAGTGACCTTCTACTTCAACAATTCAAAACTTTTATTTGCTCCGATGGTCCATTTGAATTCCTTCCTATCTCCCCTCATTGTCTCAGTCATAGGACTACACACTGAACCAAAATTTATGATAAACTTCTAGTAGAAACTAGCTAATCCATGAAATGATCTTACCTCTCTAATGCTTTCCATTGTAGGCTATTCAACAATTGCTCTCACCTTCTCAGGGTCCATCTTCAATCCATATGTAAATATCACAAATCCCAAATAGACTAACTCTTCCTTAATAAAAGTACACTTCTTAAGGTTTATCAACAAATTTTGTTCTCTCAACCTCTGCAAAACTTGTCTTAAATGCAACAAATACTCCTCTTTTGTCTTACTGAAAATCAAAATGTCATCCAAATATACAATAACAAACTTACCCAAGAATTTCTTCAATACCTCATTCATCAACCTCATGAAAGTACTCGGTGCATTAGTCAACCCACAATGCATCACCAACCATTCATATAATACTTCATTTGTCTTGAATGTTGTCTTCCACTCATCTCCTTCTCTGATTCTAATATGGTGATATCCACTCTTCAAGTCTATCTTTGTGTAGTATTTGGCTCCACTCAAACAGTCCAGTATGTCATCCATCCTAGGTAAAAGAAATCAATACTTCATTGTGATCTTGTTTATTGCTTTGAAATCAATACACATCCTCCATTCTCCATTCTTCTTAGGTGCTAACATTGCTTGTTGAACACAAGATGCCACTGAGAGCGGGGGGGGGGGGGGGGGGTGAATCACTGGTTTCTAAATCTTTTCCCTTTTCTATCCTATGCATATATACTGGTTAATTGATCTAGCATAAAAAATTCATACCGGTTCGATGGGAGGATAACACACATGCAACCACAAATAAAAGGGACACCACATAACACCAGATGTACGAGGAAAATAGAACATGGGAAAAACCTCAATGAGAAATGCTGCAGGAGACTACTACTCCAATCTAGCCTCACAATGAAAGATTCGGTTACAACATTTAGGGCACCAACCCAAGGAGTACCACTCCTGCTTTAGGGCACCAACCAACCCAAGGAGTACCACTCTTTCTTTAGGGCACCAACTCAAGGAGCACCAACCCCTAGTTTTAGGCCACCAACCTAAGGAGCACCAACCCCTACACCGAGCTCCAACTTAGTGATCTACAATGAACATAATCAATTTCAAAAGTAATAGCCTTGTTACAAAAGAACTTTGTAACTCTTATGCAAGTCTCTTCACTGGCTCTCCTCTCTCCACTTCACTACCGATTCTTTGCTCACCTCTCTGCTACAGCCTTATCTCCTGTTGCAAGTCATTCTCCACTACAACCTTACCAGTTCAACCTCTGGTTCTTCTTTGTCAGTTTTTCTCTCTGCCAGTTCTCTTTTCTCTCTGTCACACTGCTTCTAGCCACCACCAGTCTTCTTCATTCAGTCATATATCTTCTATCTGATTAATGCTGATTTTTAGCTTACCGATTCTCTTCTGATTCCCACTGTGCTCTTTTCTTTGCAATCTTTTATGGCTCTTCTCTGCCAATTCAATCATCACCGGTGCACACCTCTATCAGACTTAATGGCAGACTACCAGTTGCCTCACTTTCACTGGTTGAACTCTTCAGACCGGTTCTCTCTCACACACTTAGTCTCTTCTTTGATTGATATTGACTGATTGACTCTCTTCACTAACCTCACTCTCTCATGCAGCAACAACAACATTTACATCTTTGATTCACACTCTTATAGATAGACTTTCCCACCTAAATGTGAGTTCAAACATTTGCATGCTAGGGTTTCCTCCAAGCACTAAATTTGCATCAAATCTCATCTCTGATCATCATGACATAAAATATCCAATTAGATTCTCATGTCCTTGATTGATGATCTGCAACCCATCAATGAACATCGCCATTTTGTTTACCTTGCTATTCACGTCTTCTATCTTTTTCCTTCTGTAGCATAATTTTTCGGCTTTGTGTTTTGTCAATCACGTGCATGATGCGGTTTCCTTCACCCACTTTGATTTGCAAGATCAGTCTCTATTGGATCTCTGTCGTTTCCTTGATCTCGAGCTGCAATCCTCTGCCTTCCTTCCTTGAGCTTTGTAGTCGTCTTTAAATGTTGGACCAACCACCAACGACCTCAATGACACATGACACTGACCTATGCATGCATGCCACTTCAACTCCATGTGGCCCCTTTGTTAGTATCCACCTTTGCTAGGTCTTTTGTGTCGGTCCAGACCCGATCACTGACCAACCACACAATCGAGTTCATCTACTGGTTCACAAACCCTGCCGGTTATACCCTAACCAATCTGCCTTCAACCTTGCACTTTGCTTCTCTTTCGGTGGAACACCAAAACTGGTCAACACACTTGCCAACCTACCTCATGCACATCTTCAACAAATGGGAGCCTTTCACTTCTGCACCTTGTCAGCTTTACCGCTGGACATATTTACCGGTAACCACCTTGATGACACCATGTCATAAACCTTCAATAATCTCCATCTGTCTGCATATGTGGCAACACCTTTCTCCATCTTCAATCCGGTTGCACACTAGGTCTGCAACTGCTGAACTTTGCCTTCTTCATCACTAGACCAATTCTCCTATTAACAAGTTTGTCAAAGTGAAAAACATAATCTTCAATCTCTGTACCAGCAACATATAATGTCTGCCCTTGCAGATCCAGTACACCTCCCTGATCTCATGCAGCTAAGGCAACTTAGTGTTTCACCAGTTGATCCGGTGTGAGCCTTCAAACACCTGCCTTTAATTCTTTTGTCTTATCTCGGAGGACTATGATGCATTCCATGCATAATAGGAGATAAGCTTCACTTACTGGTGGGAGTGGATCCTTGTCATCTGCATCCGACATTGCACCAATATGGCTTCCCTTTTTGAGTATGCATATCTTTGAAGAGGCACATATGATCTGATTGAGCACATTCATTGTCAGTCATCTCTTCATATGGTGACTACATCTCTATCCAGTGGGAGTCCTACTGTTTCACATCCACATAGCATACCGGTGGCCTGCACATACTTCACCTCTGGTGTTGATGTGATTTTTGTAACATTTTGCCTCTTCATCACAATCAACAACCCAACATCTTTCTCTCTTGTTGTTTGGCAATAATGCACTGCCGACATGTCACTTACCAGTCTGCAGTCCTTATGTCTTCAACACAAGTCAACACAAACCTATGTACCGGTGACCTGCTAGGCTAGGTGACATCAAAGACGTCACATCCTGTATGTATCAATGACAATACTGCACATACATCTCACATACCGATTGCCATCATATACCGATTGACATCAATGACAACACAATGCCAACAATCTCCCCCTTTGGTACTGATGTCAACACATGTAGTATCTGACATACTACAGAATCAATCTCACCCTTTGACAATAATGGCAAAGGGCACTGATAGGGTATCTCTCCTCCTTGTGTCTACCAAGCACTGATACTTTTCTAACCCCCTTTTTCTCTACCGGATGCTTTTCCTCCTTTGACCATCATACATTTCATCCTCTCAATTCACAACACTTGAGATGGAGGGTTCAACTACCAACTAACACCAATTGTTCAACAACCAAGTGTATATACAAACCAGATGCCTATTGCATATACAAGTCTGAAACAAATTGAAGGCACATGTATCAGTGAATGCAACATACCTACCGGTCAGACTGCATCATCTCCCCTTGATATGCAGAAGCCATTCTGACCCCAAATTGCTAATATCAAGTGTTAAAGATAACACTAATACCATTTGTATCTCTTCTGATACCAAATGCATGTTCTCCTTTGTAGGTAACTCTCCCAGTGGTCTAGTTGTGATTTCAAATAAGTACAAATTGGATAGTCATTGAAATACCTCACAACCCTGGACACTTCCAAAGACACAAACATACCGGTACAAACATAGAAGTTTTCACTCCCCCTATGTTTAGCAAGTCTGATACAAATCAGAGAACATGGCTGTGAACTCCGCTTGAGTCATAGATTTAAGGTTGTCATTGCCTATTAGGTTCAAAATCGGAGCTCCAATCTGTACCTTATGCCTGTTGAGATGTGCATGTGTGATCATCTGATGATCTTTCAGCTCAACTATATTCACCACAACTTATGACATGATCCTATATGTACACAATGCCATACAATATTACTATCATGCCATATATCAAACCGGTTAGCCCACAAAGGATGCATGTATACATGATCAACTACTGGGCCATCATATGTCATTCAAGTATTTTCCAATACCACCTAAGATATAACCACTTCTTCATATCACACCGCCAGAGTTATTGCATTGATCCTGAACCTCATTGACTTACATAACCTACAATACCGGTTAGTATACATACCGGTAGCCTACTGCACAAACTAGTTTCCCATACCGGTCCATCAACACTATCAGAGCATCTTCCTCTAACTCATGTCCTCTTGTGTCAATTTATTCTTATCCCAATTGTAAATTAGCCATCCATTGACACATGCAGTAGTGATCCATCTCTCATATGTAGGTGTGTAGACAAGGCAACCACTACACACACATGTCATCTCATTTTCTTCTTTCTTACCGACAACAACCTATCTTCTTCTTTGTCCTTATCAAGCAAGGGTGTGAATGATCTGATCAATATGTTACTCCCCCTAAGGTCCCGCATCTCCTTTAAGCCTTAGGAGATATCACTTGTGCATTGAATGCACAGTGCCAGTCCATGGTCCTCCTCTCTTCCTTCTTCCTCCATACCTGCATGACTTCACCTTTCTTTCCATTTTCAATCTTGGGAGCAAGTTTTACCTTCTTCTGCTGATTGGTCCTTTCTCTACAAGATTTCGCCTCATGGTCAGAGACATTGTTGTAGAAGCAAACAATGTTCATGCCAAATGCATGATTGGAGGGCCTTCTTCCAAACAAGTTTGACCATCTTCTTCTAGTCATGCCATTGTAACTGGCTACTAGAACTGGTGGACCACTTGATCTTGCAGGAGAAAAACCTCTTTTCCTTTTGTTCCACGTAGCATTCTGTCTCTGACTTCCATATGCTCTATATCAATTTCTATGTTGAGCATGGTTGCTATACTAGCTGTCATATGACAAAAATTTCCTGTTCTTGCATTCATGACTTCTATGCCCAAATCCATTGCAATTATAACATACATAATTTGCATTTCTTGAGGCAGGAAATGGACTCTTCTTATTATGCATAGGAGAAGATCTATGCATGTTTCTACAACTTGACATACTATGGTCATATGTATTACTTCTTGGACATATGTCATTCTTGTTTCTAGACCTCTTTCTGCACTCATCTGCCCTATGCCCATAATCTTTGCATGCAAAACAATAACCAGAGAAAGGGGGCTTGTGACCTACAAATTTGTTTTGCCATGCATGAGGAGATCTTACCGGTTTAGTATCTCCATTTCTGCTTCTCCGAGGATGGATCTTGGTTTGTCCATACTTTGCATCTCTTCCATCCAATCTCTTCTTTTCCCACACTTGCCTTGTCTTGTGGGCGGTAGAATCTCCTTGTCTTCTACCAATAGGAGGTCTTCTATGCTGTCTTCTTTTGTTCTTGTTTCGGGTGAATTTGCCTTCTCCCATCTTCCCTTTTCCTTTGGGATCTGAATTGTTTCTCCTTCTTGCAACACTGATAATCATCCTTGGCTTCATGTCTTCACCGATTGTAGTTGGATCAACCTTCTTTTGAGGATAATTCCGGACAGTGAAGGTCTGTCCCTTGTTATCTCCATTTGAGGAGACAAATAGGATTTCATTGTGAGGGACATTCTTGCTAGTGGAGCATTCACCGACACCACTTCCTAATCCTCTGGTGTCCTTGGAGTGCTTTTGTTTCTTCAACATTTTATCCAAGGTATCACTGCTGCCATCAAACCAAATTCTTACCTTGAGCTCATCCTGACATTTCTCAAGGTCATTTCAGAGATTCTCCATTTCTCCTTCTAGCTATTGATGCTCTTTATCTTTACACCAACATCCATTGGTGTCTTCTTGTTGAGTCTTCAACTCTGAGATAAATTTCTCAGATTCTTCAAGGCATCTGATCAACCGGTTTTGTTCCACAATTGTAACATTTTTGAATAACTTGTATTCATTCCTCACTCTACTAAGTTCTTCGAGTGCACTTACAAGTTCTCCTTCAATATCAACTTCTGCTTCATCTTCTTCTTCATCTTCACTATCACTGCCAAACACATCTTGCCGGTAGGAGTGATCTGCATGATCATTCTCAGATGCATGCCTTTCATCCTCTGATTCTTGAGCCATGAAGAGGTGGGTTCCTTCTTCATCATTGTTGCGGTTGCTAACAGATCTACATTCATCACCTGCAGACACATGAGTTGCATTTCTCATCCTATCTTCACAAACTAGTTCTGTAGTGGTAGGCTCATTTCCATAGAGCTTCTTCAATCTGTCCCACAAGCTTTTTGCTGATTTGCATTTGTCCACCTGTGAGGAAACATCATCTAATAATCCACAAAGTATAGCCTTCATTTCTATATCATTACACCGATATCTTCTTTCTTCTTTCTTCTTCTGAATCAGTGGGAGGACTCACTTTACTAGGGCAGCCATTTACAACTAACATCCATACATCAAACCCAAGGGAGGACATGTAGAATTCCATCCTACGACTCCAAATAGAAAAGCTTGAACCATGAAACATCGGAGTAGGGGGTGACACTAAACAAACCATTGTGTTCAAATACCAGAATCTACCCAATCTGGAGAAATCTTATCAACACTGCTTGTTGAACACAAGATGCCACTGAGAGGGGGGGGGTGAATCACTGGTTTCCAAATCTTTTCCCTTTTCTATCCTATGTGTATATATCGATTAATTGATCTAACATAAATCATTCATACTAGTTAGATGGGAGGATAACACAAATGCAACCACACATAAAAGGGACATCACATAACACCAGATGTACGAGGAAAACCCAAGATGGGAAAAACCTTGGTGAGAAATGTTGCTGGAGACTACTGCTCCAATCTAGCCTCACAATGAAATATTCGGTTACAACATTTAGGGCACCAACTGCTGGTTTTAGGCCACCAACCTAAGGAGCACCAACCTAAGGAGCACCAACCCTTGCATCGAGATCCAACTCAATGATCTACAATGAACATAATCAATTTCAAAAGTAATAGCCTTGTTACAAAAGAACTTCGTAACTCTTATGCAAGTCTCTTCACCGGTTCTCTTCTATCCACTTCACTGTCGGTTCTCTGCTCACCTCTCTTTTGCAGCCTTATCTCCTGCTGCAACTCATTCTCTACTGCAACCTTACCGGTTCAGCCTCTGGTTCTTCTCTTTGCCGACTCTCTTTTCTCTCTGTCACACTGCTGCTAGCCACCACCAGTCTTCTTCATTCAGTTAGATCTTTTCTATCTGATTAATGCTGATTCTTAGCTTACCGATTCTCTTGTAATTCTCACTATGCTCTTTTGTTTGCAATCTTCTATGGCTCTTCTTTGTTGGTTCAATCATCATCGGTGCACACCTTTGTCAGACTTAATGGCAGACTACCGATTGCCTCACTCTCACTGGTTGAACTCTTCAGACCGGTTCTCTCTCACACACTTAGTCTCTTCTTTGATTAATGTTGAGCACTTGACTGATTGTCTCTCTTCACTAACCTCACTCTCTCATGCAATAGAAACAACATTTACATCTTTGATTCACACTCTTATAGCCAGACTTTCTCGCCTAAATGTGAGTCAAAACATTTACGTGCTAGGGTTTCCGCCATGCACTGAATCTGCATCAAATCTCATCTCCGATCATCATGACATAACATATCCAATCAAATTCTCATGTCCTTGATTGATGATCTGCATCCCATCAATGAGCATCACCATTCTATTTACTGTGTTATTCACATCTTCTATCTTTTTCCTTTTGTAACATGATTTTTGGTTTTGTATTTTGTCAATCATGTGCATGATGCGGTTTTCTTCACCCACTTCGATCTACAAGATCAATTTGTACTGGATCTTTGCCATTTCCTTGATCTCGAGCCGCAATTCTCTACCTTCCTTCCTCGAGCTTTGTAGTCGTCTTTAAATGTTAGACCAACCGCCAATGACCTCAATGACACATCACACCGACCTGTGCATTCATGCCACTTCAACTCCACGAGGCCCCTTTGTCAGCATCCACCTTTGCTAGGTCTTTTATGTTAGTCTAGACCAAATCACCGACCAACCACACAACTAGGTTCATCTATCGGTTCACAAACCCTACCAATTATACCCTAACCGGTCTGCCTTCAACCTTGCACTTTGCTTCTCTTTCAGTGGAACACCAAAACTGGTCAACACACTTGCCAACCTACCTCATGCACATCTTCAACAGATGGGAGCCTTTCACTTATGCACTTTGTCAGCTTTACCGATGGACATATTTACCGATAACCACCTTGATGACACCATGTCATCAACCTTCAATAATCTCCATTTGTTTGCATCTATGGCAACACCTTTCTCCATCTTCAATCCGGTTGCACACTCTGTTTGCAACTGCTCAACTTTGCCTTCTTCATCACTAGACCGATTCTCCTATTAACAGGTTTGTCAAAGTGACAAACATATCCTTCAATCTCTTTTCCAGCAACATATCATGTCTGCCCTTGCAGATCCGGTACACATCCCCGATCTCATGCACCTAAGGCAACTTAGTGTTTCACCAGTTGATCCGACGTGAGCCTTCAAACACTTGCGTTTAATTGTTTTGTCTTATCCCAGAGGACTATGATGCATTCCATGCATAATAGGAGATAAGATTCACTTACTAGTGGGAGTGGATTCTTGCCATCTACATCTGACATTGCACCAATATGGATTCCCTGCTTGAGCATGCTTATCTTCAAACAGGCACATATGATCTGATTGAGCACATTCACTATCGGTCATCTCTTCATATGGTGACTGCATCTTTATCTTGTGGGAGTCCTGGTGTTTCACATCCACACAGCATACCTGTTGCCTGCACATACTTCACTTTTGATGTTGATGTGTTTTTTGTAACATTCCGCCTCTTCATCACAATCAACAACCCAACATCTTTCTCTCTTGTTGATTGGCAACAATGCACTGCTAACATGTAACTTACCGGTTTGCAGTCCTTATGTTTTCAACAAAAGTGAACACTAACCTGTGTACTGGTGACCTGCTAGGCTAGGTGACATCAAAGACATCACACCTTGTATGTATCAATGATAGTACTGCACATACATCTCCCATACCGATTGCCATCCTATACCGGTTGACATCAATGACAACACAATGCCAACACTACTGGTACTGCACAAAGACTCAAACTTTCCTTGATCAAACCTTTCTTCAACAATTCCTGCACTTGTCTGTTCAACTCTTCATTCTCTGTCGGTGTCATCCGGTGTACAACTTTGTTAGGAAAACTAGCTCTGGGAATTAGGTCCATGCAATGACTCATACTTCTCACAAGTGGTAATCCATTAGGCACATTATCTGAAATGATGTTTTCATACTTTGTCAAGAACTCCTTTATCTCCTCCGGTTCTTCTTCTTCATGCTCCAGGTTCTCAGTCTTCTTAGGAACTAAGGCAAAACACATATTCTCATGTCTCATCCCATCCAGGAATTTCCTTCCATCCACTAAAAAGATTGTAGAATTCGTACAAACTTCACTTTTCAAAGGCTCCTCCAAGGGTAATAAGGTTTGCTTCATTCCATTCACCACAATAGTGTATATGTTCTTTCTCCCATCATGTATTGCCTGTCTATCAAACTACCAAGGTCTACCCAACAAAAGGTGACAAATATCCATAGGAATAATATCACACAAGGCTTCATCATGATAGATCCCAATTTTCAATTTTACCAAACATTTCTCACTCACTAACAACTTATGATCATCCTGAATCCATGCTATCTGATAAGGCTTAGGGTGTTTCAATCTTTCCAACTTCAATTTATTCACCATTTCCTCTTAAGGAAGATTATTTGAACTACCACTATCAATAATTACTATACAACACTTATTGGATACTTTACATCTGGTCTTGAACAAATTTCACATCTACAAGGGCTCTTCATCTTCTCTGTTATGACACAAAGCTTTCCTCTTCATCAACAATTCTCCATCTTCCGGTTTGTTAGATGATCCAGTGGGGTTTTCTTCCACCAACGTTGTTCTCCCAATGTTCTCCCTCTTCCTACATTCGAAAGCACGACGTCCTTCTCCCCCACACTTATAGCAAGTTCCTCTAAACACTCTCTTGTCTTGTCTCCTATCATCTTTTCCAAAACCCTCATTCCGGTAGCAATCAGGTTCTCTCGTTTGGTAGAAATTTATGTCATCCTTCCGATATGAATTACCTTCTTTTCTTACTTCCTTGTCCTTGTTACGATCTGTATAGGTTCCTCTACCTCTAGTATATCCTCTTCCTCCTTGAAATCTTCCTCCAAAAAACTTCCACCTCTACCTCGTTGTCTTTGCTCATGTCTTTTGTTCAGCTTCTCTTATGCTTTCAGGGCATACTAGTAAGCTTCTTCAACACTCTGCAAGTTTAACAAATTGAGTTCATCCTATATAGACATCCGCAATCCATTGAAATATCTTGCAACTTGTTCAACCTCATCATCGACATGTCCGGATCTGATATTCAACTTGTAGAATGCTTATGTATGCTCCTTCACACTAGATTCTTTCTGCTTCAAGTTCTGCAACTTTCAGAACAGATTTACTTGATAGTCAGCTGGCATAAACTTCAATTTTAACTTAGCAACCATCCACTCCTATAATTTGATCTTCTCTTTACCTCTTCTCTGTCTATCAACCTGCAAATATTCCCACCAAAGAGATGCATGACCTTTCAACTGGGTACATGCATATTTTACCTTTCTTTCCTCTGCGGTGTTATCAGAATCAAAATACTTCCCCATCTCTGAGATCCAATCCATTAATCCATCTGAATCCAACTTTCCATCATACTCTTGTGGGGTAAAATGTGGTTTAGTGTTCTCCCTACTCAAAACCCTCAAGAACCTTTCTTCATCTGGATTGATCGCCGGTGGATTTGCTAGTTGTTCTACCGGTGCTTCTTCTTCTTCATCTTCGCTCACATCTTCAATAGGTCGACCCCTTCTCTGGGTTGTCTTAATGGCTTCCAAAAGGGCTGCAATTCCTTTCAACATTTCCATCACAATAGGGTCTGCATTCCCACACACTCCACCATTCCTATTTCCTCTTCGCAACATCTTCACGCTAGTCCTCTACAGCTGCAGGTTGGATCGACAATCGGCCACCCCACAACAAAATTCCTCAGGACAACACAATCTCCGGAATGAAATATCTCTCTTATACCACTTGGTGCAGTCACCGGTTAGGAGGGACCTCAAAGAGATCAATCTAGACTGGGCAGCAAGACTAAAAACAATGGAAACAAGAGGATATGATGGAGGCAATGTAGAACTAGATGAATTAGATCATAAAAATTGATTACATATAACTGATAACATCTGTATTGTAAGATTTGGCTCACTGGCTTGCCACATACATGCTCAGTTACAAAATTGGTCAACTCTGGACCTTCAAATCTTATGATCTATCTTCTATGATCTACATGACTGATTTTTAATGCTCAATTATAATTATTTATATGATCCAAGAAGATCCGGTTGGCCCAAAAGGGATCAAATGCCGAAGAACAAGATCAAATGTGTAAAACCAACATGTTGACCTCCACTAGAGATATTTCTATGGAAAATCCAAAGGATGAATTGCAAATCAAAGGGAAGGTCGACCACACACCAAGGAACATTGGAATAAATGAGTTGGGATCTGCAAGATATGGAAAGGATCTAATAGATTCACCAATGCAAACAGGTCTAAGCAATTCCGGTGCGAAAAAACTATCTTAAAATTCGGAATCAATCTTGCCGAAAAATGATCCAAATGCTCCGTGTTTTAGGAATAAAGAAGATGATCAAGTCCTCAAGAAAAATCGAACTCCACAAGATCCAGTGAGACAATGCAAGAAAATGCACAAAGAAATGTTGAAACTGCAAAACAAAAAACAAACAGAAAAGAAATATTTTTGGTTGATGCAAGATTGCCAAGAATTGGGGATGCTTCCACATCAGAATGGGTCCATATTAGTCTATTGAAGGTCTCTTAAAATCCATGCCTCCATCGGTGACCTATAGCTGCACACAAGAGTAGAGAAAGGGTGTTGTGGATAGGAGTTTTATCTAGGTCAAACCTCGAGTTTGGAATTAACCCTAATTATAATAAAAATTGAACTTGAATTGAATTGGAAAGCTTGCCTTTTGAGGGAAAGGCTAGATCTGAAATTGAAATACTTGAATGTAAGTGATTATACCTTCAATAGATGATGCAATGCTCGTAGGATAATTTTTTCATGTGTTGATATAATAACATGATAAATCACATAAAATCCATCATGAAATCATAATTGAAACATAATATGAAGATGTCTTTGATGTAGTTTGTCGCTCCTTGAATCATATCTTCTCTCGAGGAAGAATAATTGCTCTTGGATTGGATGATAATGCTAGCATGAGATGAAATGATGAAAATGAATTGAAGAGGATGTCTTATATAGGGATTTCATAATTGAAATCACCTTTAGACCAACTTAGATTTGGTGTATTTTCACATAGAGATATATTTGAATAGGGTAGGACTGCCTTATTATCCTCCTAAAATTCAGAGCAAAAGGCATGGGACCAAGTGGTGTGGGGCAACCTCGTCTTGGCAACTTTTTCCCAGCTTTTTTAGGAATATAATATAATGGGGTTCTAATACGAATTCTAGCTCGATGACTCAAAACATGATGTATAGATATACAAAATATGTTCTGGAAGTTGAAATTGGGTGGGATTAAGGATAAATTAGGATATTGAAGAAATAAAGGGCATACCTAGAATTAAGGGCCCGAATAAGGGCGTGATGATGTAATAAAGCGAAATAAGGCTCATAATATTGAATTAAATATTAATTAATTACAATAAAGGTCCTATAATGCATGAAAGAATGGAAAATACTAAAATGAGAGTTAGGAGAGTGAGAAATCAGGCACACTAATAAAGGTGTACAATTTACGATGCTACAAGATGATGTATTTCCCTTTACTATTTCATTTTTTTTGGTGATTTTAATTTTTGAGGTTATGATTTTAGAGTTAGATTGTTTGATGGGGGATAGGGAGGTGGATTCATACTCAAGTTCCTATTCAAATAGTATCCCTTGTTGAATAATTACGTCAAAGAGGACACACCAATTTTCATTGTGTTCATAGTTGTTGGTAGAAACCTTATTGGATGCTAAGGTAGATTTTCCAAATTGTAAATATTTTATTCTCATAAGATGCTCCAAAGGGAATGCACAACATAATGGAGGAACAATTTTGGATGGATATTGCGTGGGGGAAAAAGTGAGACTAGGTTAACATGCCCTAATCCTACCTTTTGACACACATTACGGAATACGAAAGAGCCTAGAGATATCGCACAATTGGCTACTTCTTTTGGTGAAAGAGAGAGCCACGGGATATCTATTAGGATTTCTATTCCCTTGTTGAAATTGTAAGATCAAGTAATGCAAGTTCAAACCCTAATCCCAAAATGCAAGTATGAACTAATAACAAAATTGCAGAATTGAGATTAAACAATGAACAACTGTAAATACAAGGATGAAATAAGAATGCAGATGTGTACCCGGAGTCAAAATTGGACTGAAAATGTTCGGGATGGGGGTGCGGGCGCCACTGTCCTGAAAACTACACCGGAAACTGCTGTTCTGCACTCTGGAACACTGTCGGAAAGCTGTCTAAAAGTTGTCTGTCCGGAGGACCAGGGCGCCCAGCGCCTCTATCCTAGGGACCAGGGCGCCCAACGCCCCTGTCCTGGCAGGACCAGGGCGCCCAGCGCCCCTGTCCCAGTCTTCTTCTCTGCAATTTGATACAGAGTGCTGTCTCGACCTTCTCTCTCCGGATCTGTATCCCGCAGCGTCGTCTGAATCCCGAAACCTGCAATGATATTTGAAAAAGGGTGTATGGGCAGCTATATAGGGTTTTGCCTTAGTCAAACCCCCGCTTCGGTGATTTCCACCTCCACGAATAGCCAAGTTGTTTTCTAAAATGTATTGTGTGTGCAGACCTAGTGTGTGTGCAAGGTCCTAAAATGCAAGAAAGCAAACTAGAGCAACCTAGAAAGTAAACCCTAATTGCTTGTAAATGATAACGTAAATGCTCTAAATCAAGATGCAAAGTGATCTAAAGCATGAATAAATGATGTATTGAAGCTTATGTAAAGACATGAAAACAACATGAAATCATACCCAACCCTCAAGGGAGGAGTACAAGCCAATCTTCAGTCGGTAATCTCCTATTGTTCTTCAATGTCTTCCAAGCCCTAAATGGATGAATGGAATTGATAAATGCTTGATAGAGGGATGTTGTAAGATGTTGAAGTCTTCAAAGATCTGCTCTTTCGCTGCATATGAAGTTCCTGAAAACAAAAATTGGATCCTTTCAAATGAAGAAAGAGAGCTCTTATGTATGAAACCCTAGGTCGCAATTTCGTCTTTTGGCCGACCTAGAGATTGAATATCCTGCCAATTTCTTGGGGTTAAGCTTTATTTTATGATTGGATCGCGCTCCTAAAATTTTGGGAAAAATGTCCGGGACCGTGTGCACTCCGGGCGCCACGGTCTCGACAACTTTTCACTAAATTTTCAGGGCCGTCAGATATGATGATTTTAGAGGGAATCCCAAAGTTACAGGTGATTTCGAGATGTTTTGACCCCCGAAATTAAGCCCCCAAGCTCAGAATAGGGCCTAACTAGGGTTTTTGATTAAGTGATGTATTGGAGGAATAAAATGGAAGGGGCACGCTTTAATGAAAAGGGCCCAACTTTGTGATGTGGAAAATGGTGAAATAGCACCTTTAGACCTAATTAATTCGATTAATTAAGTGCTAAAGGGGAAATGCAATGCAAAATGCAACTGTGCCAAGGCGGATGCTAAACTAGGTGTTAAATTGTACTGCTTTTAGCAAGTGCGTACAATTTATGACATCGAGACTACAGACTTAGAGGGATCCATGGTATAAGAATCAAATTTCTATAATAAAGAGATGGCAAGATCTTTATATTGTGATAATTTGTCTTGTTTTGCTTGATATATTCCTGTTACTTGTCTTATAATCAATTGCGAATCTCCATAGATATGTATGTGTTTTATGTTCAGAGCTAAGGCTACTTTTATTCCCGCTATAAGAGCCTCATACTCAGCAATGTTATTGGTACACAGGAAATTTAGATGATAGGATAAGGGAATGGGTTTCTTTGTAGGAGAAATCAGAACAACACCTACCCCCGATCCCGTACGACACTTAGAGCCATCAAAGTATAACTCCCAAGTTTCATCTTTCTCTATAGAAAGAATGAAGTCATCAGGAAAGGACTCAGGGTTAGGGAAGGAGAAAGGTGAAGGGGCCTCAACTAAGTGATCGGTCAACGCTTGTCCTTTAATTGCTCTTTGTGAAACAAATTTAAGGTCAAATTCAGTTAACATCATAACCCACTTAGCTAGACGTCCTGATAAATCGGTTTTAGAGAAAAGATGCTTCAAAGGATCAAACTTTACCATGACATGGACTTTTGAATTTAAAAGATAATGTCTCAATTTCTGAGTCGCAAATACCAAGGCCAAGCATTGTCTTTCTATCGCAGAATATTGGGTCTCATAATCGAGTAAGGTACGACTTATGTAATAAACCGGACATTCCTTACCATCTTTATCATGTTGTGCCAACAATGCTGCGAGAGCATGAGAGGAAGCAGCTGTATACAGAAGGAAGGGTTTAGAAGGTTCGGCAGGTTGAAGAATAGGAGGATTAGCCAAATACACTTTTAAATCTTCAAATGCTTGCTGACAATCCTCATTCCATTGAAAAGTGATATCCTTTTTAAGAAGTTGAGTAAAAGGAAAGGTACGATCCGCAAGCTGAGACACAAACCTACGAATAGCTTGAATCTTTCCTTGTAAGCTTTTAAGTTGAGACACATTTCTAGGAGGTGGCATGTTGACAATAGCATCTATTTTCTTAGTATCCACCTCAATCCCACGATGCGAAACCATGAACCCTAATAGTTTTCCACTATCCACACCAAAAACACATTTGCGGGGATTCAAGCGCATGTGATATTTACGAATTCTTTCAAAGATTTGACGAAGGATTTTAACATGATCCATGCGAAGAAAGGATTTGGCCAAAATATCATCAACATAATCCTCTAGAATCTTATGCATATAATCATGAAAGATAAGGGTCATCGCTCGTTGATAAGTTGCACCGGCATTTTTAAGTCCAAAAGGCATCATTATCCAACAAAACGTACCCCAAGGAGTGGTGAAAGCAGTTTTGAATTGATCTTGAGGGTTAATAAAAATTTGATTGTAGCCTGAAAAACCATCCATGAAGGATAACAAGGCATGTCCTGCCGTAGAATCAACTATCATGTCAATGTTTGGAAGAGGGAAATCATCTTTTAAAGAAGCCTTATTTAGATCTCGAAAGTCGATACACATTCTTATTTTGTTGTCTGGTTTAGCCACAGCGACAATATTTGAAATCCATGGGGAATAGTCAATAGGGTGGATAAATCCAGCCTCCAATAATTTTTCAATCTCAGCCTTAACAAGCAGAGCCACCTTAGGATTCATTTTTCGAATCTTTTGTTTCACAGGCTTAGCATCAGGAACTAAGACAATATTATGAGTAAAAATCTTAGGATCTATACCAGGCATGTCAGAATATGCCCAAGCAAAGATCTCAGGGAATTCATGCAATAGTTCTTCATATTGTTTCTGTTCCTCTTCATCCAAACATTTCCCAATTTTAATGACTTTCTCTTTATTGCAAGGATCCATCTTAACATCAGTGGTGTCACTTATGAGAAGATTACTTTGTTGAGGAGTATCCTTTAACTGAGGGAATTCTTTCACAATCTCGTCATTATCAATCTCTTTTCCAAAATAGGCTTCAGTGTTCAAACAATAAGGGAGTCCCCTATTGTGATGATAACGAGGAAGAGTGTCATAGGCTCCCAAGAACTCAGCTAAAGCGTCGTCGGTAGGGAAGACATCCAAAGCACAGGCACACGAAGGATCCCCATCAATATACTCAGGATGTTGTATTGATAGAGATGTAGAAATAGCATTAACACTAATGCATGGTCTTTTAGAAGCTTTAGTACGTTTGCAGGGATTAAAGCCAAGTCCAAAGGCATAATTGTGAAAATTAGTCTCTAGAGGAACTCTTATCCCTTGTTCATGAGCACCACAACCTTTTCCATGATACCCATGCTTAGCAAAAATGCGAAAACCACGACCATAATGATCAACCATTTCAGGAAGAGAAGGTGGTTTTTCATAAGACAAAGAATCAAACTCTTCATAATTAGAGATGTGAGGAGAAGAAGTTTGAGAGGCGGTCACAAAATTATTACTCATAGACTCAGGTAAGGTTGATTGATTTTTAGTTTCTTCTTTCTTTTCAACTTTAATTTCTCTAGAAGGAACCTTATATTCACCCACAAAGGTAGGATTAAAATCAAGGGATCCCCAATCGTCGTCTTTGAGGATCTTCCCAGGATCAAAATCCTTCTTATGTGTAGTTTCAAGTCCAGAAGAATCTTCTCCAAGAGCTCCAGACTCATCCAAAGAATTTTGATCATCAGAGAGTGAGGATTCACCGATAGGTATCTTATTTAAAGATTCATCACTAGATGAGGACGGCTTAGAAGAACCCCCTTTAGAAGTGGATGTTTGCAAACAAGCTTGAAAATTAGTATCACCTATCAAGGTATATGTCTTATTGTTATAAATAAATTTAACTTGTCTATGCAATGTAGAAGGGACAGCTTGCATACTGTGAATCCAAGGTCTCCCCAGTAGCAAGTTGTACGTTAGATTTCCCGACATAACATGGATAGGTGTAGGCAAAGTAACAGGCCCCACTGTGATGGGTAAGGTGATAGTACCTAATGAAGTTTTAGCCACATTATCAAAGCCTCGAATAGGACGAGAGTCCGGTTCAATTAAGGATTTATCCACATTCATCTTATGCAAAATATTAATGCTACACACATTAAGACCAGAGCCATTATCTACTAGTGTTCGCCTTATAGCAGTGTCTTTCATGATAACCACAATCATCAAGGGATCATATTGATGTTGGATTTCACTAGTAGGCAACTCATCTTGGGTAAACATAATTTGAGCTTTAGGATTCATCACAGAGTTAACCAAAGATGCTATATTACTAGATGTATTCGGTGGAGGAACATTCAAATCTTTCAAGGCATCTTGTAACATTCCATGATGAGCGGAAGAAGTTTGAATCAAATCCCAAAGGGATATCTTAGCAGGGGTAGCTTTAAGTTGTTCTATGAGATCATATTCCTTTCCAAGAACTTGTGAAATACGTGGAGCTTGTGGAAGAATCGGTTGAGGATTCGGAAGGGAAACTAGGATAACAGGAGGAGGACTAGGCTGCCTATTATTTCTAGTATGATAAGTATGGGTAACCGCATGATAACTCTCTCTAGTTATTTGCTTGGCATAATTATAAGGACTTATAGGTTTTCTTCCTTGCACAGTGATGATTGGTTTATTCGGAGTACGAAAGGAATCATGATCATACCCTCCTTGGATAGTAAGGAGAGGTGACTTAGAAACTTGAAAGGTGGGAGAAGGATAAGCTCCTTGGACTTCAAAGAGAGGCTTTTTATGCTCATTCAAGTTTATCATGTTAACTACTTTAGAAGTTTTGTTCTTGTTTAAAGATTTCGATAAAGCCACAAAGTCATCAAGAGCATCATCCAACAAAGCATGATCATATCTATTGAAAGGTTTATCTTTTGATTCAAAAGGAGACATCTCCTCATAGAGGGGATTGGTGAAAACAACCATGTTACTAGATTTAGTGGAAGAGTTGATAGGAATGTACCCTTGAGAGGACTCATTCAACTTATCTTTCTCATCACAACGAAATGACATAGTAACAAGGTTTATGAGTTTTTGGTAAAATGAAGGTTTGGCATCTTTAGGGTTTAAAAACTCATCTAAAGCTTCATCTAATTCGTCTTGGCTATACTCATAATAATCATCGAAAGCATGAACATTTTGCAAATAAAAATCTGACATTTTGGAAAGATTACACAAAACTTAAACACCCAATGCAAAGAAACACACTTTTTTTTTTTTTCTTTTTCCTTTTAATGAAAATGAAATGAAAACACACTAAATCTAGATCTAGATCTAACAAATGCAATGCAAGAGGAAGCAATGATAGATTCACGTCAGGTTCACCAAAATGTGTGGGGGAAAAAGTGAGACTAGGTTAACATGCCCTAATCCTACCTTTTGACACACATTACGGAATACGAAAGAGCCTAGAGATATCGCACAATTGGCTACTTCTTTTGGTGAAAGAGAGAGCCACGGGATATCTATTAGGATTTCTATTCCCTTGTTGAAATTGTAAGATCAAGTAATGCAAGTTCAAACCCTAATCCCAAAATGCAAGTATGAACTAATAACAAAATTGTAGAATTGAGATTAAACAATGAACAGCTGTAAATACAAGGATGAAATAAGAATGCAGATGTGTACCCAGAGTCAAAATCGGACTGAAAATGTTCGGGACGGGGGCGCGGGCGCCACTATCCTGAAAACTGCACCGAAAACTGCTGTTCTGCACTCTGGAACACTGTCGGAAAGCTGTCTAAAAGCTGTCTATCCGGAGGACCAGGGCGCCCAGCGCCTCTGTCCCAGGGACCAGGGCGCCCAGCGCCCCTGTCCTAGCAGGACCAGGGCACCCAGCGCCCCTATCCTAGTCTTCTGCTCTGCAATTTGATACAGAGTGCTGTCTCGACCTTCTCTCTCCGGATCTGTATCCCGCGGCGTCATCTGAATCCCAAAACCTACAATGATATCTGAAAAAGGGTGTATGGGTGGCTATATAGGGTTTTGCCTTAGTCAAACCCCCGCTTCGGTGATTTCCACCTCCACGAATAGCCAAGTTTTTTTCTAAAATGTATTGTGTGTGCAGACCTAGTGTGTGTGCAAGGTCCTAAAATGCAAGAAAGCAAACTAGAGCAACCTAGAAAGTAAACCCTAATTGCTTGTAAATGATAACGTAAATGCTCTAAATCAAGATGCAAAGTGATCTAAAGCATGAATAAATGATGTATTGAAGCTTATGTAAAGACATGAAAACAACATGAAATCATACCCAACCCTCAAGGGAGGAGTACAAGCCAATCTTCAGTCGGTAATCTCCTATTGTTCTTCAATGTCTTCCAAGCCCTAAATGGATGAATGGAATTGATAAATGCTTGATAGAGGGATGTTGTAAGATGTTGAAGTCTTCAAAGATCTGCTCTTTCGCTGCATATGAAGTTCCTGAAAACAAAAATCGGATCCTTTCAAATGAAGAAAGAGAGCTCTTATGTATGAAACCCTAGGTCGCAATTTCGTCTTTTGGCCGACCTAGAGATTGAATATCCCGCCAATTTCTTGGGGTTAAGCTTTATTTTATGATTGGATCGCGCTCCTAAAATTTTGGGAAAAATGTCCGGGACCGTGTGCACTCCGGGCACCACGGTCCCGACAACTTTTCACCAAATTTTCAGGGCCGTCAGATATGATGATTTTAGAGGGAATCCCAAAGTTACAGGTGATTTCGAGATGTTTTGACCCCCGAAATTAAGCCCCCAAGCTCAGAATAGGGCCTAATTAGGGTTTTTGATTAAGTGATGTATTGGAGGAATAAAATGGAAGGGGCACGCTTTAATGAAAAGGGCCCAACTTTGTGATGTGGAAAATGGTGAAATAGCACCTTTAGACCTAATTAATTCGATTAATTAAGTGCTAAAGGGGAAATGCAATGCAAAATGCAACTGTGCCAAGGCGGATGCTAAACTAGGTGTTAAATTGTACCGCTTTTAGCAAGTACGTACAATTTATGACGTTACAGATATATAGAGGGTAAGAGGGATGTGACGAAAATTGGGATCAAGGGGATGATGTGTTGGATAATATGAGGGGGTAGAAAATAAGTGGATGGACATGGAAGGAATGAGAAAAAGTTGGGGAGCCAAGGGGAACCAAGACTAGTAGTGACACACACCATGATAGACATTGGCATGTGAGATTAAAGTTCTATGTGATTTTTTGGTTGGTATTTAGATGGGGGATTAAGAGTGCTAATTTTGAGATGTATGAACCCAACATGCATTAACATAGTGGATTTTTGGGGTGTGGGGGCCCAAATTGAACTTAGAGAATTTGTAAGATGAGGATGTTGGATTTGGATGGAGGATTATAGAATCAAGATGTGGGAGAGGGATTTGCAAATTGGGAGATGGGATCAACATTTTAAAATGTAGATTTGGATGTTTTTCTTATAATGTGTTTCTTCTTTCTATGGGATCCACTTTGTTTTTGCACTTAATTTTAGCTTGATGGGCCTTTGTGGCCTTGCTGATTTTTTATGGATTTGTCTTTGATATTTTCAATTGTGTTGCTTGTTGATGTTTATGGCATAGTGACCCTTGGATTTTTATGGATTCTTTTCATTATGTGTTTGTGCATCCAAATTGTTTCCAAAAGAATTGCTATGGTCCCATGGGGGCTGATTATCTTGACATCCTATGAACTTGGTGATGGCTTCATCATTTTTCTATAAGTTCAACAATGTGGGTATTTGTTGATCTCTAATGGGGATTTTAGGTGATGGATTGTTATGGTTAGGAATAAGTTCATTAATGAGGAGTTTAGTGTTGTGAGTGATGGGGTTGATGGAATGACATATATTTTTTTTTTGGTAAGAGTAATGGGAGGCATCTATATGGATGTTAGAGGAAGTTGCCTCAATGTTTGTGGAAGTGTTACCTATATATTGACAATAAAATCCTCTTTTAAACTTTATTCACAAATATGAAACAACTAGCAAAATTAATAAAATAGATAAACATGAAAACATATGCACATAATAGATCAGACACAAGAAACTCTAGAATTTACGTGGAAAACCCAAGAAGGGAAAAACCATGGAGAATGCTAATTCTCAATATATAAACACTAGTTAAGGTGACACCGGTTAAGGCAATTTTTATAAATGATGGCTCACTGCCAAGATGCTCATTGCGGGAGGGCTCGCTGCCCAGAAAGGCTCACTATCGAAGAGAGAAAGATATAAGAGGATCCACCACTGAACTACAGTCTGCACAGTCGGAATTGCTTCTAGTATCAATCCATAAAACAACTCAACACTGATGAATAATGATGAACAACAAATACCCTAACTTGTATTGAGAGGGGGGTGGGGCGAATCAGCATAGACAAAAACTTCTCAACAACTTATCAAGTTAAAACAATGCTAACCGGTTGTCTTCATCACTGAACTTAACCATGGCAATACCAATTAAACACAATAAGACTTTAGACAACTAAACCAGTAAAACTGAATACTTCAAATAACATTCAACACTTGATAACTATTTCATCAACATACATATGAATGTGCTGTATCAGTAATACCATAACCATTAGCTTTGCATGCATATTCACCTAAACAAAGACTGCTTAAACATCACATGAAAAATGCACAACTCATGACACACAAATTTTTCACATGGAAAACCAAATGGGAAAAACCACGGTGGGGATGAATACCCACAAGCTTTTTTTTGAATTCTTTTGAAGCTTGCTCTATTAGGAGCCTAGTCCAGTTAAAGAATTTACAATAAGGTTCTGTTAGGAACTGATCCTGTTAAAGATCACCTGGTTAAGGGATGGCTATATACCCTTTTAAAGGTTGAAACCTTGTTAAAGGTTACCTTGCTAGAGGATTTGAAGAACTCAATGATCTCAAGTCACCTGGTTAGAGGATTTGCAATAAGCTTGTTAAAGCTACCTAGCAAAGGGATTTTCCTACTGTTGAAATGGTTAGAAGACAACAGGTAAACCTCTGATCTGATAACAACACTACATGCTAAGGCAGATCCTTTTCAGTTCCTCTACTCTACAATCACACTTTGCAGTTTTCCACTCACTGGTTTGGTAAGTATCTCATCACTTGGATACAAATGCAACATTTGCCAACACTTACAATATCAAAACTCATCAACCTTATAGACAACAATTAGGTCGGTAGCATAAACCCTAAACCCTAAACATTTTAGGTTTACAATTACAAGCGGTCCAATCCTGACTGTTCAAACACTTTTGCATAGAATAAAATGATAGTTCTGATACTTAATGTAAGTACAGATCCAATAGCCAACAAGATGAGAGGGGGGGGTGAATCATACAAACTTAATCATCCATAAAAACATCAGATTCAACCTCGGTAACATATATATCAGTCATATAACTAAAGTTGTTAAACATGCAAACTCAAAAGCATATGAACAATATAAACCTCATAACACCAGATTTAACATGGAAACCCAAATAGGGAAAAACCATTGTGGGATTTCAGACCCACTAAGAAATATACTCTTTTAGAGTATGCTTGGTTAAAAGAAAATCCTATTAAAGATTACAAACACATTGCTAGATATGACCCGGTTAAGGGATTTCCCTCAGATCTATTAGGATCTTCACTTTGTTAGAAGTGACCTTTTTAAAGGATTTCAAACACTCAATCATAATGTCACCTTGCTAGAGGATTTACATATAAGACTGTTAAGTCCACTCGGTTAAGAGATTTTCTGTCACTTTCACAAAATAACAGTAATAAAATCCTATCTGCAACTTTACATCTAAAATGCTAAAGCAAATCCCTATTTGTTCAATACAATCTAGACATAGAACTAATCTTGTCTATCTACTGGGCTTCTATACTCTGTTATTCTAACAGGTCTTCAAGCTTTTGTGCTCGGTAATCACTATGTAGCATCCCTGTGCATACACTTGCCCGCATACATTGTTTATCAACAGTTCCCTATTTATAAACAATTAGGTAACTGCTTAATCTCCTTGATCACATTTCCCATGATCAATCATAGCCATCAGATCTTCAATCTTGTCTAGGTTCAATGCATCTTTCGATCTAAAAACATTTTACCCCGCATTGGAACTTGCATAATAGTCTTGGAACTTGTGCCAGGGTATTGCGGTTCAATCTGAGCTGTAGATCTTCATACCGACTTTCCATTGCCTTAGATTCGTTAACAAACTTCTTCAATGACTTACCACTCATTTAATCCGCTCCAGCTCATCAGCTTCCTTCATTAAATACCACATGTAAACATTTAATGCATTCTGTTATAGCTCAGTTACAACTCGGTAACAACTCGATGAATACTAAACTCTACTTGGTAGATATTCCGCCTTCATTAACCGATAGCGATAACCTTAGGGTTTACCGACTAGGTTCTTTGCTTGATAACATAGTATAGTATTAACCTTTACAATTTACAACATATGTATGATGTTAAAACAATCTAAAACATCATGATCTCATCATTGTCTGACTCGGTAGTAGTTTCCCATTGAATACCTATTCATCATATTCTTTCCTGTGTCTTTTACCGACATCTTTATAATCTTCATATCATACTTCTCAAGATTTGGCAACATCATACTGAATTAGAAAATCAATTTCTTGACATCAATGACAAAATAATAATATCAAGATAGTAAAACATCTTTAATTAGTTATATCCATAATCATCAACAACCTTCTCAATATCCTTAAGAAATGCCAACAACCTTTCATTTTCTGTTATAATGCAATATTGCCAACAATCTCCCCCTTTGGCATTGATGGCAAAACCAATTGATTTGACCTTAATAGATTCAGATTGCTGTGATTCTGAAATGCTGAAATGCTCTCCCCCATACATTAGACTTCTTCTCATTTCTTCAGTCTTCTTTCAAATCTGTAGTTTGCTCAGTTTTCTCTTAGTCTTCTCCCCTGATAGGTCTTCTCCCATATATTGGTCTTCTCCCCCTTTGACAACAATGCCAAAAAGAACTTAAAACATAATTTCTTTCTGTAAGAAGTAATTTCCTAATTTTGTGTATCAACTGAGTCTCAGTCACAACATTTGTCTTCAATTCCTATTCCCTATAATATTTCCTGTATTAATTCCAGTACACTTTTAGAAAACATCCTAAAGTGTATAACTTAGCATCAACTCCCAAAAGATATTCATTAGAGTCATCAGATTGATGCTTTCACCGAACTTGGTCAGTGAGTAGAAGATAGGGGTAGGACCCCTAACTTGCTTCTGAGATATTAAAAAGTGTCCTTTGGTAGTGGCTTGGTGAAGATATCTACTATTTGCTCCTTTGTGCTAACATATTCCAACACCACTTTCTTCTCTTGAGCTTCTTCTCTAAGATAATGATATTTGATAGATATGTGCTTTGTCTTAGAGTGCATAACAGGATTCTTTGAAATGTTAATGGAACTAGTATTGTCACAGAATATAGTTACTGGCTCGGTAACTTTCTCATTTATACCTTCCAACAGTTGTTTGATCCATGCAATGTTGGTACAATTCAATGCTGCAACAACGTATTCAGCTTTTGCTATTGACTGTGAAACACATCCTTGTTTCTTGCTAAGCCAACTCACTAGTCTTTCTCCTAAAAAGAAAGCTCCTCCACTTGTGCTTTTTCTGTCATCAATGTTGCCTGCCCAATCAGCATCAGTATAAAATTTTAAATCAAAATCATTTCCTTTTTGATATACTAAGCCATAATCCTCTGTGCCTTTCAAGTATCTAAAAATTCTTTTGATTGCTGTCATGTGTGTTTCCTTAGGATCTGCAAAGAATCTTGCAACTATACCTACTGCATGTGCTATGTTTGGTCTGCTATGAACAACATATTGTAGTTTTCCAATCATGGATCGATAGAGTGTCTCATCAACAGATGCAGATTCATCATTCTTAGATAATTTATAGTTGGTAGTCATAGGAGTACTTATTGGTTTTGAATCATCCATTCCAAATTTCTTCAAGATTTCCTTTATGTACTTGGATTGAGTAATGAAAATCTCATTTTTCTTTTCCAGTATCTGTAAACCTATAAAATACTTTATCTCACCGATTAATGACATCTCAAATTCTTTGCTCATTTCATTTCCAAAGTTTTTGCATAAAGAGTCATTTCCACAAAATATAATATCATCAACAAATATGGCTGAGATCAGTATTCCATTTTCATCTTTCTTCATGTACATGTTGTTGTTCTCACTTGTCCTTATAAAACCAATCTTAATCAAATAAGAGTGCAATATTTCATACTATTCTCTTGGTGCTTGTTTCAAACCATATAAGGCTTTGTTCAATTTACATACCTGATCTTTATTATTGTCTTCAACAAATCCTTCAGGTTGTTCAATGAAAACTTCTTCTTCTAATATTCCATTCAGAAATGCAGATTTGACATCCATTTGATATACCTTGAAGTTCTTGAAAGCAGCATAGGCCAACAATGTTCTTACTCCTTCAAGTCTAGCAACAGGTGCAAAAGTTTTACCATAATCAATTCCTTCTTCTTGAGCATAACCTTTGCAAACTAATCTTGCTTTGTTCCGAATGACTTCTCCTTTTTCATTTAGCTTGTTTCTGAAAATCCACTTTGTACCGATTACATTTTTGTCCTTCGATCTTGGGATCAGTGTCCATGTGTCATTCTTCTTGATTTGATCAATCTCTTCTATCATAGCATTTACCCATTCTTCACTGTTAAATGCCTCTTTCACTATTCTCGGTTCAAATTCAGATATCAAACATGCGTTCTGTCTCAGTTTGTTCCTTGTCATCACTGGGTCATCCTTATCTCCTATAATCTGACTTGGTGCATGATGTCTTCTGACATACTTGGCTAATATAGGCTTGGTAGGCTCTGTATGATCTTCTTCATCACTCGGTAACTGGATATTCTCTTCATTTTCTTCAACAGTCTTCTCGGTTGAACATAAACAAATTCATCATTTCTTTCTGCAAATTCATCAATTTTCACATTTACACTTTCTACTATTTTGTTAGATGATTTGATCAGACATTTAAATGCTTTTCTTCTGGAAGAATAACCTAGAAATGTTCCTTCTTCACTTTTCTGATCAAACTTGCTATTTCTATCATCTTTATGAACATAGCATCTACTTCCAAAGATTTTAAAATAACTAACATTAGGTTTCTTATCATACCAGATTTCATATGGTGTCTTCAAAGTACCTTTCTTCAATTGAACTCGGTTCAAAGTGTAAACAACTGTGCTTATTGCTTCTCTCCAAAATGTTTGTGGCACCTTCTTTTCAATCATCAGTGTTCTAGCACAATCCACAATAGATCTGTTTCTTCTTTCAGCTATTCCATTCTGCTATGGAGTTCTCAGTGCAGAGACTTGTCTTTTAATACCATGATCATTGCATAATAAGTTGAATTCATCAGATGTGAAAACTCCTCCTCTATCTGATCTAAGACATTTTAGTTGTCTTCCTGTTTCATTTTCAACTCTTGCCTTGTACCATTTAAACATTTGAAAAGCTTCTGATTTTTCCTTTAAAAACATTACTGACATCATCCTTGAATAGTCATCCACAAATAATATGAAATACTTATAACCATAATAACTTTGAACTTTCATAAGACCACAAAGATCAGTGTGCACTAGATCTAAAATTCCCTTAGAAGTGTAAGACTTACTTGTAAATCTTGATCTTGTCATCTTACCCATCTGGCATCCTCGACACATAGCATTCTCAGGTGTTTCAAGACTCGGTAGACCTCTTACTCTGTGCTTCTTACTTATTTTGATCAGATTATCAAAATTTACATGACAAAACCTTTTATGCCATAACCAGGTATCATCAATCTTTGCATGCAAACACTTATTCCGAGTTGAGTCAAGGTGAAATGTATTACCTTTTGTTTGTGTCCCGGTAGTAGCTAACTTTCCATTCTTGTCATGAACTTTGACAATTCCTTTCTGAAATTCTATTCGGTAACCTGTGTTGTTTAGCTGTGCTACACTCAACAAATTGTATTTCAAACCTTCAACCTAATAAACATCATTGCATCTTGCATTATCAAGAAGTGTTATAGATCCTTTACCTCTTACCGGACATGGTGCATCATTACCAAATCTAACATAGCCTCCATCATAATCTTCTAACATAACAAACTTGTGTTTATCTCCTGTCATATGATGTGAGCATCCACTATCTATAATCCAAGAATCATTAGTGTTTATGTGAGATATTAGGGCTTTTTCTTCATACCTTTATTCATCTGAGCCATCCTTGAGCCACATAAACAACTTCCTCTGTATCAGTCTCATCTGATTTATCATCGTTAGATTCCTCATTAGCTATTAAGCATGTCTTTCTATCTCTTCTTCTGAAGTCTCGGTGTCCTCTGTAATGGTTATCTTTCTGTCTGTCATCTCGGTAATCTCTCTTTTCAGAAAAATCTTTGTCAGGATAGTTAGAAGCCATATGTCCTATCTTGTCACAATTGAAACATTTCAAAGGTAGTTTTCCTTTATACTTACCTTTGCCTCTCGGTAACCTTTTGGCTAATAGTGCTTCAAACTCTTCTTGCTTTCTGATTTCTTCATACAGTTTGTGTACTTCTTTCATGTTCTTCTAAAATCTTTCACTTGCTCCACTATGATCTCCTTCAGAGTACTTATACTTTCTTTCATTGTAATCATTAGATTCATCAAGATGAAAAGAACTAAATGCAGATTCAACTTTATTTACCGAAGATCCACTGTTATCAAAATTACTTAACTCAAATACATGTAGCTTACCAATAGTAGCATCCCAAGAAACTGACATATTAGGTACAAACCTCAATTCATTGATTGCAAAAACTCAGATTGCATAAGCTGGTAGAAGGGTTCTCAACAACTTACCTGTTATATCTTTTTCTTCAATAGTTCCACCTGCTCCTTTGATTTGATTGGCAATCTCCTTTAGTCTTGTACTGGACTGAGTTATGTTCTCACCTTCATTCATCCTCATAGATTCAAGTTGTCCTCTTAGACTATATACTTTTTCTCTTTGAACATGTTCATCTCCTCCATATACTGATATGAGCTTATCCCATATTGCCTTTACATCATTGCAGCCTTCTAGATCATTAAACTCTGAATCAGTCAATGCAGATGTTATTTCAATCATTGCTTGAATATGTTCTTGCTTCTCCTTTATCTCTTCCATAGTCAATGGATAGGTGCTTGGTGTAACAAAATCATTCTCCAGATAGTATACAACATATTCTCGAACTCCTTATAGATGTAGCTTCATCCATTTCTACCATGTAGAGAAACTTGACTTGTTCAGCTTTGGTGACCTTGTTAAAGGATTTCAAACACTCAATCAGAATGTCACCTTGCTAGAGGGTTTACATATAAGACTATTAAGTCCACTCGGTTAAGAGATTTTCTGTCACTTTCACAAAATAACAGTAATAAAAATCTATCTGCAACTTCACATCTAAAATGCTAAAGCAGATTCCTATTTGTTCAATACAATCTAGACATAGAACTAATCTTGTCTATCTACTGGGCTTCTATACTTTGTTATTCTAATAGGACCTTTATGAGCTTCCAAAATATCCTTGAGGTTATGACAGGTTTTAGTCCTGTTATTCTGAAGGTTCGAATCCTTCCGTCCCTGCTCGGTAATCACTATGTAGCATCCTTGTGCATACACTTGCCCGCATCCATTGTTTATCAACAGTTTCCTATTTATAAACAATTAGGTAACCACTTAATCTCCTTGATCACATTTCCCATGATCAATCATAGCCATTAGATCTTTAATCTTGTCCAGGTTCAATGCATCTTTCAATCTGAAAATGTTTTACCCCGCCTTGGAACTTGCATAATAGTCTTGGAACTTGTGCCAGGGTATTGCGGTTCAATCTGAGCTGTAGATCTTCATGTCGACTTTCCATTGCCTTAGATTCGTTAACAAACTTCTTCCACGACTCACCAATCATTTGATCCGCTCCAGCTCATCAGCTTCCTTCATTAAATACCGCATGTAAACATTTAATGCATTCTTTTATAGCTTGGTTACAACTCGGTAACAACTCAATGAATACTAAACTCCACTCGGTAGACTTTCCACCTTCATTAACTGATAGCGATAACCTTAGGGTTTACCAACTAAGTTCTTTGCTTGATAACATAGTATAGTATTAACCTTTACAATTTACAACATATGTATGATATTAAAACAATCTAAAACATCATGATCTCATCATTGTCTGACTCGATAGTAGTTGCCCATTGAATACCTTATTCATCATATTCTTTCCTGTGTCTTTTACTGACATCTTTATAATCTTCATATCATACTTCTCAAGATATGGCAACATCATACTGAATTAGAAAATCAATTTCTTGACATCAATGACAAAATAATAATATCAAGACAGTAAAACATCTTTAATCAGTTATATCCATAATCATCAACAACCTTCTCAATATCCTTAAGAAATGCCAACAACCTTTCATTGTCTATTATAATGCAATATTGCCAACATAAAATAATCTCAAATAGATCACAAGTCATTCTGCATCGTCCATTCTTCACCATATATAGAAATCAGTAACCCATCACGCTCTCTTTACATACCGCTAAGAAGAATGTTCATTCCCAAGGTAGACATTTAATGCAATCGATCTTCACATACAAGATCCTCAAGGAAATCCTTCACGTGCACAAAAATGACATGGCATCTCGATGTCATCCTTATTTCTTAGATAACTCATCACAGAATGTCACCGGTTGCATCACACAAGCTAGATTTCCAAACCGAAAACCCTAGAGCTGAGACTACCAACCAGTAGTCACACTTAGTAAAACCCTGACACCGGTCCACTTCATCCCTTCATACTGCTTCTCCTACTTGAACATCAATAACAACTTATTCCAATATTCATACAGGTTCACCTGCACTTATTGACATCAATGACAACATACATTATCATCATATCATCATACTGGTTCATCATATGCCAACAAACACAACATCTGGATTCTTTCAATCTCACATGTCTTCAACACAAAAATCCACACACACACTCATCCAGATCAAACTCTTTTATATGCTGTCTCTGGAAAAACATAATCCTTAATGTTGATCAAGATAGAGATCTAAAATAGGTCTCTACTAAAAATTCAGGTGGTGGGAAGGAATGAGAAGTAGACCTCATTACAACATTCCTCATCAACCATATCAACACGCTACGAACATCGCCAAATCTAAACCTAAAACATTATCCATGCGCTATACAACTACCGTTACACAAATTCAACGTCTGAACCAAAAACCTCAACTTCCAGACCAATCCAGACCCAAGAATAACACTGAGCAACACATCTTTCAAAAATCCAAGACATCCAAAAAATCTGGGAAACCTCCAAACACTCATAATGTCTCATACATATGTTGCTGCTCAATATACCACATCCTTTACCACATCCAGACCTAATCTAAACCACATGATTTGACATCAATGACAACATATAGCATAATACTAACAATCTCCCCCTTTATCATTGATGGAAACATCCATCAACAACATCCATCTAGACAATAAACATAAACATTATACTCTCTCTCCCTCTTGGACAACAATGACAAAGGCGGGCAAAACTACCCCTAAGAAATTCACTCCTTCTCCCCCTGAGAGGAAACACTCAAGCATTGGTCCAGAAAAGAATATGAAAGCTTCTCATTGGACCAATGCACATCAAAATGCACATTAGTTCAAATTGGAAAGGGTTAATACCCCTAACTTCTGCCTGAGATACTCGAAAGTATCTTTGCACAATGCGTTAGTGAATATATTTGCAATCTCCTCCTTTGTAGGTACATACTCGAGTCTGACTTTATTGTCCAACACTTTTTACCTCAAGAAATGGTACCTGATAGATATATGCTTTTTTTTGGAATGTTGTACTAAATTCTTTGAAAATTTATTGCACTACTATTATCACACATGATTGAGATAGGATCATCAAACTTTACATAAATTTCCTTCAAAGTCTACTTCATCCATAAGATCCGTGTGCAACATGAAGATGCTGCAATGTATTTTGCTTCTATTGTAGATAAAGACATAGAGTCTTGCTTCTTACTCAACCAAGCAACGAACCAAGAGCCAAGGAAGAATGCTCCTCCACTTGTACTTTTTCTGTCATCAACAGTTCCGACCCAATCTGCATATGTATAAGTTGTCAAGGTAAAATATGAGCTCCTGGGATACCACAAAGAAAACTCTTTTGTGCCTTTAAGATATCTGAAAATTCTCTTCACTGCCATAACATGTGATTCTTTTGGTTCTTGTTAAAATTTGGCTGCCAAACATACTGCATACATGATATCCGGTCTGGTAGTAGTTAGATATAATAATCCTCCAATCATTCATCTGTACTGACTTGCATCAGCGTTGGGTGGTTTGTCATGTTGGTTAACTTACATCCGATGGTCATAGGTGTACACTCCAGTTTGGAATTCTCCAACCCAATCTTCTTTAACAACTCTTTAATATACTTAGACTGAGAATAAAAATTCATTTATCATTTTGATTAACTTGCAAACCAAGAAAGAAATTCAACTCACCAATCATGGACATCTCAAATTCTTTTTGTATCTCACTAGCAAATCTTCTGAACATATATTCATTTGCTCCGAATATTATTTCATCAAAATATAAAACAACAATTAGGATTGTACCTAAATCATTTTTGAAATATAAACTGATGTCAGCCAAACCCTTCTGAAATCCTTGATCAGTTAGGTACTTGTCTAATCTTTTGTACCAGGATCTAGGGGCTTGTTTCAGTCCATACAAAGCCTTTTTCAATCTACAAATAATGTTTGGATCATTTCTCAACCTGAAACCTTCCAATTATTCAATGTAAACTTCTTCTTTCAGTTCTCCATTAAAGAATGGTGATTTTACATCCATCTGATAGACCTTGAAGTCCTTGAATGCTGCAAATGCCAAGAACATCCTTATTGCTCCCATTTGAGCAACTAAGGCATAAGTTTCATCAAAGTCAATGCCTTCAATTTGAGTCTATCCTTTGCAAACTAACCTGACCTTGTTTCTTACAACCTTTCCATCTTCATCCATTTTTTTCTGGAATACCCATTTTGTTCCAATAACAGTCTTGTCTTCTGGTTTGTTGACTAATTCCCATGTTTGATTTTTCTCAATCTGATCCAGTTCCTCTTTCATTGCCTTCATCCAATTATGATCATTACAAGATTCATATACTGTCTTTGACTTAGTTTTAGATAGTAAACATACCAAGACTTGTTCTTGAGCTGCTTTTCTTGTTGTGATGATAACTTTGCTCTTATCTCCCATACTCTGATCTTCTGAATGATTCCTCTGAACATACCTTGGAGTCTTGGATGTAGATGCTGGAGAATTCTGATCATTCTTTTCTTCATTTTTGTTTTCTTCTTCCTTTTTCCTTTCTCCAAACTTGTCAGATTCATATCATGCTACTATTTCTGAGTCTTTTGTAGTGCTTTCATCAACTCTCACATTTTTACTTTCAACTATCTTGTCCAGTATCTTGTTGTAACACTAGTATGCCTTGCTATTTGTTGAATAACCCAAGAATATGCCTTCATCTGCTCTGTTATCAAAATTTCCAAGATTATTCTCATATCTCCAGTTATAGCACTTGCTTCCAAATACTGAAATATTTCACTGTTGGAGTTCTACCATATCAAAGTTCATAAGATGCCTTTTTGAATTTCCATCGGTATAAAATTATGTTAAGAGTGTACGCCAATGTATGAATTGCTTCTTTCCAGTAGACTTCTAGTAATTCTGCTCCTTTTATCATAGTTCTAGTTGCTTCTTGTATAGTTCAATTCATCCTTTCCACTAAAACATTCTATTACGGTGTTCGAGGGGTAGATAACTGTCTTCTAATGCCATGTTTCTCATAGAAGTCGTTAAACTCATCAAAAATAAATTCTCCACCTCTTTCAGATCTTAAACACTTGATTTTCCTATCCACCTCATTCTCAACTTTTGTCTTGAATATCTTGAACTTCTCTAATGCCTTAGACTTCTCTCTTAGAAATGCAATACAAGTCATTCTAGAATAATCATCAATCAGTAACATGAAATACCTCTCACCTTGTAGGCTCCTTGTTCGGGTCAAACCACATAGATATGTGTGAACCAAATCCAGTAATCTGGTGGATGAGTATTATTTTCCTCTGAATGTGCTTCTTGTCTGCTTTCCTACTTTATTATCTTTGTAGATGTTGTTTTCTGGTTTAGTCAATCTTGATAGATCTCTCACTGCACTCCTTGAACTAATCTATGCTAGTTTATCAAAGTTGATATGACACATCCTCTGGTGCCATATCCATCTGTCATTAATTTGGGATATTAAACAGTGTCTTGTAGCTCCTTCCAACTAATACATGTTTCCATTTTTCCTCTTTCCTACTGCAATAACCGTTCCCGACTCCTTCCAGATCTCACATCCATTGTCCTAAAAAATAACATTATATCCATTTTCACACATCTGTCCAACACTCAAAAGCTAATGATGCAAACCCTTCACATATTAAACACTGTCAATGTTATATTTTTCATCAAAAGTAATTGAACCAATTCAAACAATGTGTATTGTCTAATCATGTCCAAATCTAACAAAACCTCCATCATAGTTTTTAAGCTTCATAAACTTACTTCTATCACTAGTCATATGTTTTTAACATCCACTATCAATCAACCATTCATTATTATCTCTTCTTGCATGCAATGCATTAGCAATTGTCTTAGAGATATCAAACTTAGGAAAATCCTTTTCTACTAGAAATTAACAATCACCTTCCTCATAGTCTGATTCATCATTTGAAATGCCAGCATCATCCTTAACATAATAGGCTTTTATTATTGAATTTTTCTTTGTTTTCCCTAAAATTTTGTCTAGCTCCCTTTTTCAAACATCTAGTAGCTATATGACTAATCTTTCCACATCTAAAACATTTAAAGGGTAACATACCTTTGTATTTGTCGATGCCTTTCTTCATTTTTCTCACAAAGTTTGCTTCCAACTCATCCAAAATCTCATCATCATCATCTGAACCATCATTAGATGCTTTGAATATTGTCTTTGATTTGTCTTTATCCTTTCCAAACTTTCTTACTTCGAATGCAGTCTGGGTACCAAATAGTTGCTCTCTAGTGAAAATCTTCGGATCATAGGTTTGTTCAATATCTAAGATCTTATCACTGTAACTCACTGGTAAAGTCATTAATATTTTCTCAATCATATCTTCATCATTCAAAGTTCTAAGTTCTTTGATTTCATTCACAACGTTGTCAACCTTCTCAAAATAGCTTACAATGTCTTCTCCTTCTTCCATCTTCAGGTTTTCATATCTTCTCTTAGTTGTTAACCTCTTTGTCAACTTAACTCTCCCATTTCCTTCATAGATATCTTTTAACTTCTACCAAACATCATAACTTGTATTCAAAGAAAAAACCTTTGTTAATTCAGTCTTTGATAATGCACTAAATATAGGATACCATGCCTTTGAATTTTCTTCATAAGCTTGAATCTCATCCAAAGTAATAAGACCATTCATGGGTTGAACATACTTAGTCTCCATAGCCTTCCAAGTGTTGTAACCTAGAGAAACCAGATAACCTCTCATCTTCACTTTCCAAAAACTATAATCAAATCCTTCAAAGATAGGAATAAATAACTTGTGTGCAATCGGATCAGGATCTACCTTAAGTGGTTAAGCTCTTTATTAAGGAACCAAAGCTTTGATACCAATTGTTAAATATCCGGGCAATTAAGAGGGGGGGGTGTGAATCAGTTGACAATAAAATCCTCTTTTAAACTTTTTTCACAGATCCAAAACAACTAGCAAAATTAATAAAATAGATAAACATGAAAACATATGCACGTAACAGATCAAACACAAGAAACACTAGAATTTACGTGGAAAACCTAAGAAGGGAAAAAGTATGAGAATGTTAATTCTCAATAGATAAACACCAGTTAAGGTGATTTTTATAAAGGATGGCTCATTTCCCAACAAGTCTCACTTCCAAAGAGAGAAAGATACAAGAGAATCCACTACTAAAATATAGTATGGACAACCAAAACTGCTTTTGGTATCAATCTGCAACACAACAAATGGATTCTTTCAATCCCGGATGTCTTCAACACAAAAATCCATACACAGACTCATCTAGATCAAAGTCTTTTATATGTTGTCTCTGAAAAAACATAATCTTCAATACCGGCTAAGATAGAGATCTAAAATAGGTCTCCACTAAACATTTTGGTGGTTGGAAAGAATGATAAGTAGACATCATTACAATGTTCCTCATCGACCGCATCAACACACTTTGAACATAACCAAATCTAGACCTAAAACATCATCCACGTGCTATACAATTTCCGCTACACAACTTCAATGTCCGAACCAAAAACCTCAACTTTCGGACCAATCTGGACCCAAGAATAGCATTGAGCAACACATCTTCTAAAAGGCCAAAACATTTGGAAAATCTGGGAAACCTCCAAACGCTAAATACCATATCATACATAAGCTACTGCTCAACATACCACATCCTTTACCACATCTGAAACTAATCTAGACCACATGATTTGACATCAATGACAATATATAACATAATGCTAATAGCCTTGCTTGTGAAGACTTAGTCTTTTTCCTTGATAATGCATGTTTTGATTATGGTGATCGCCCATGGGATACTTACTTCTATTAAAATAGGATGTGAGTCCATTTTTAGATGGGTAGGGATTTGTCACATGGGAAAAGAAATCCTAGACTAATATATGCATTAAACTAGGTCAATCCTTCTCCTAGAAAACACCAGAGATGTGAGTGGCTTGACTTGCGATCCACAAAGAAGAGACAAGCTATCCCAAACTCACTCTTCTATTTGTGTGCATGTGATAGGGTTTGATCAAATGTGCACAATGAACTAAGCTATACAAGGCTAAATTGAACAAGTTTAACAGAATACAAAATATAGTTGTATATCTAGAAATGAGATACATAAAAGAACCTAATGTTGAATTTTGGTGTTGATTATGCTAGACAATAGTGTGGGAAGCTAGAGTCAATGTTGTTTTGTCAGAAGCCTGATGGTATGATGAAAGAATAAGTATCCATTAGATTACTAAGAGGAGGGTGAATCAGTAAATAGAAAAACTGATACAAACTTTCCCAATCTCAATCTCAATCACACAAAGTAAACTTATCAATAAAATACCACTGTCAAGATGAAAACTCATAAGAAAACCGGTTGACTGTTACAACAACTTAACGGTAAACATCATTAAACTTGTAAACACCCAAATGCTTTATCATATGTCAACATACTTCATTTCTCAATGCTTCCGGTTATCATGCCTTATCAGAAATAGTTAAGTAGTTAATCAAATCAACCATAAAATCATAACCACAAAAACATTAACCACATGACACAAGTATTTTTGACGTGGAAACCCAAATAGGTAAAAACCACAGTGAGATGAGACTCACAAGATAATATCTAAACTCTTTTGAAGTTCGCCCTGTTAGGTGTCAAGCCTATTAAAGCTTTACAAAAGTCCTGTTAAGAATTGATCCTATTAGGAATCACCCGGTTAAGGGATTGACAACAAATGCCTTGTTAGAAGAAATACCCTATAAGGAGTAACCTCAGTAGAGGATTTGAAAATCCAAGCTATTGGACTATCTTGTTAGAGGATTTAATAAGTAACCAAGCTTGTTAGAGCTTACTGGGTTAGGGGATTTTAATTCTATCGCAATTGTTAGAAAACAATAGGAGTTTGCTGATCTATCTAAATAGCACTACATTTGTTTGATCAGATCCTTTTATGCTCCTATCTGCCTTTACTCAAACTGCAGACTCATCATCTGGTTCAGAAACCACACACTCAACTGATCTCTACCAACACCTTCAACTAAACAACTTCATCGACCTTATAAACAAATCAATCAGGTTGGTAACACAATAAAAACCTAATTCTCTCATAGAGATTACAAACAAGTCGGTTGAAATATGACCGTTGGATTACATAGCAATCTCTACACATCAATCAAGAAAAACTCAATTGCTCATTGATTACAGCTTCATCGAGCTCAATAACTCATCACATGCTTTGCATTAGATGCAATAGATTTGTTGATTCCCTAGAAAAACAACGCGCCAAAAAATTTGAATTTGTCTTCATACAATGATCATATGTGTCACCATCATTACCGCTCAACATCAGATCATAAACCAACATAACTAATTCAACAATCTTAATTGGTTAGGGTTTAACAAAAACAACTGGTAGGGTTTATCGGTTACAACAATAGATAAGGTTTACACCATTGCACTAGTTATCGTTTCTCCTCACAAATTCTTCCTATCGGTTACAGTAACAATATTACAACAATATCAACAATATCATTACTTGTTCAATTGACATCAATGACAACATAACATATCATTAATGCAATCTTCATGCAAATGCCAACAATCTCCCCCTTTGATATTGATTGAAATACAAATATCAATACCATTGATTGATGCATGCTTGTGAATATGAATCCTAGTTTACATTACCAAGTATTCATCATGCTCACCGTGTCTTCAGCTTGTCACTGGTCAACCTTCCCATAATCACATAATTCTTCTCCCCCTTTGAAAACAATGCCAAATTGAAAGTAAAACATGTAATGTCAAATTTTCATTGTGCATCAACAACATACTACAACTTGATGCTCCCCCTATGGAATACATCCACTTCTACACCAATCCTTGTAAAATTCTGCAAGTGGTTCAGGGATTGATGTAATCAACATCATGCTCAACTAACCTCATGAATGGGTACAACCCCCAATTAACTTCTAAGATACTCAAATGTAGTCTTAGGTAGAGGTTTGGTACAAATATTTGCAAGTTGTTCCTTGGTAGAAACATGCTCTAAGATAACATCTTTGCTCTGAATTTTTTCCCTTAAGAAATGATACTTCAATTCAATGTGCTTGGTTTGTGCGTGTAAAACAAGATTCTTGGAAATATTTATAGCACTTTTATTATAACATAAAATCTTTATTGGTTCTAAAATGTTCATCTTAAAACCTTCCAAAATGTGCCTCATCCAAATAGCTTGTGTGCAATTCATATAAGCTGCAACATACTCAGCTTCAGCAGTAGATTGTGAAGTACAACTCTACTTTTTACTACTCCATAAAACAAGCCTTCCTCCAGGAAAAAATGCTCCACCGGTTGTGCTTTTTCGGTCATCAACATTTCTTGCCCAATCAGCATCTGTGTATGCCTTCAAATCAGAATTTCCTCCATATGGATACCATAATCCATAGTCAATAGTACCTTTCAGGTATCTAAAAATTCTCTTGGTTGCTATCAGATGTGTTTGCTTAGGATTCTTCTAGAATCTAGCAACTAAGCCAACTGCATGAGCTATGTCCAATCTGCTTTGAACAACATAGTACAATTTTCCAATCATTGACCTATATTTCTTCTCATCAACAGACTTAGATTCATCTTCTTTAGACAACTTGCAACCTATAACCATTGGTGTCCCAACTAGTTTATAGTCACTCATGCCAAATGTCTTCAAAATCTCTTTCACATACTTAGACTGTGTAATGAAAATACCATTCTTCATTTGCTATATCTGCAAGCCTATGAAATATTTTATTTCCCCTACTAAAGACATTTCAAACTCATTTTTCATTTCATCTGCAAAACTATTTCTCTTGACATCATTACCTCCAAATATGATATCATCAACAAATACTTCACTAACTAGTATTTCATCTGCTTCAGTCTTGAGATATATGTTACTATCATCACTGGTTCTCAAAAAGCCTATCTTCATCAAATGTGTATGAAGCCTTTCATACCATGCTCTCGGTGCCTGCTTTAATCCATATAAAGCTTTAAACAATCTGCATTCCATATCTTTCTCATCAGTCAAAGCATAACCATTTGGCTGCTCTATGCATACTTCTTCTTCCAATATCCCATTCAAAAATGTAGACTTAACATCCATCTGGTATACCTTGAATTTCTTATGGGCTCTAAATACAAGTAACGTTCGGACACCTTCCAGTCTTGCTACTAGTACAAAAGTTTTGCCATAGTCTTCTCCTTCTTCTTGCGCATAACCCTTGCAAACCAACCTTGCCTTGTTGCGAACTACAACACCATCTTCATTCAACTTGTTCTTGTATACCCATTTAGTACCTATAACATTTTTATTTACCGGTCGGGGTACTAGGGTCCAAGTGTTGTTTTTCTCAATTTGATCCAATTCCTCCTCCATAGCTTTAACCCAATGATCATCACCAAATTCCTCCTTAGCATTTCTTGGTTCAATAGTGGAGATCATGCAAGAGTTCTCTCTGATTCTTCTTCTGGTTAGTACTCCAACATCCTTATCCCCAATAATCTGTTCAGGATTGTGATCCAGTCTCACATATCTAGGAATAACATGATCATTATCTTCAGGTTCAACTTCTTCATTATCATCATCTTCTTCTGAATTTATCTGTTTTGGTTGAACAAGTGCATCAGAATTTGCTTTGCCAGTTTCAGATTTCATAATTTCTGGTTCCAAAATCAAAATGCAAGGATCTTCATCCTTTTCCTCTAAACTAGTTCCTTCTGATACTTCAGGAAATTCATCCACTCAAACATCAACACTCTCAACAATTCTCTGTGTCCGGTTGTTAAAACACTTGTAGGCATTACTCTTGGTGGAATAGCCAAGAAATATACCTTCATCACTCTTAGCCTCAAATTTGGTAATGTAATTACCTCTCTTAATAAAACATTTGCTTCCAAATATCTTAAAATAGATAACATCAGGTGATCTTCCATACCAATAATCATAAGGAGTCTTGTCCTTACCTCTCTTCACCAGAATTCGGTTCATAATGTAGACAATTTCTCTCCAAAAGGTTTTCACTACACCTCCTTGTATCAACATTGTCCTAGCAGCTTCAACAGCTAACCGGTTGTTCCTCTGTGCGATAGCATTCTGCTGTGGTGTCCTTGGTGAAGAAAGTTGTCATTTGATATCGTTCTCTTCACAATACTTAGTGAATTCCTCAGAAGTAAATTCACCACCTTGATCTATCCTCAGATACTTTATCTTCTTGCCGCTCTCTTTCTTAGCTAAGCCCCTGAATGCCTTGAACTTACCAAAAGCTTCAGTCTTTTCCTTCAAGAATGTGACCCACATTATCCTTGAGCAATCATCAGTGAAGATCATAAAATATATGTCACCTTGAATACTTTTTGTTCTTATTTCTCCACAAAGATCTGTGTGAACCAAATCTAACAAATGCTCCACTGAAAAAGATTTGCTCTTGAAAGTTGATGAAGTCATCCTCCCTAACTGAAATTATTTGCAAAGAGAATTAACCAGTTTGTCTAACTGAGGCAAACCTCTCACTATCTTGGACTTACTCACTTTAATAATGTTATCAAAGTTTATATGACAAAATCTCCTATGCCAAAGCCAACTATCATCTATCTTTGCAATTAAACAGTTTCTAACTTTAAGATTAAGGTGAAACAAGTTACCTTTGGTTTGCTTCCCGGTTGCAATCAATTCACCTTTATTGTCATAGATCTTGCACATACTATTTTTAAACTCCAGTGGGTATCCTTTGTCATTGAGTTGTGCCATACTCAAAAGATTGTGATTAAGACATTCAACCTAGTAGTTATCATCTGCACTGATCTTCCCATTAAGAGAAATAACTCCTTTTCCTTTAACCATGTAGGGTGAGTGATTGCCAAATCTAACAACACCACCATCAAATTCCTTCAAAGAAATAAATTTTCTCCAATCACCGGTCATATGATGTAAAAACCCACTATCAATGATCCAATCATTAGATTTATCCATCCTGGATACTAATGCCTTTTGATCAGACATCTCTTCCTTAATAGCTACAAACACAATATCTTCACTAGCATCACCATCAAATTCTTCATTAGTGATACCACTATCAACAACAATAAGACAATCTCTCTTGCCTTTACCCTTATACTTCTTGAATTTATCTCTCTTGTGTTAATTATCACCATTAGGACAATTAGCAGAAATGTGGCCAATCTTGTTGCATGCAAAACATTTCAAAGGTAATTTACCTCTATATTTACTAGTGCATCTAGGCAATCGCTTTGCCAATAATGCTTCAAGATCCACTAAATTGTCTTCATCATCAACTTCTCTCCTAGATCTCAATTCATAAGTGTGACTAGTATCTCTACTTTTTCTCACAGATGGGTTAGAAATAGAAGCTCTAAATGCAGACTCAAATTTATGTACACTACCATCATAACCATTTAATTCAAAAGCAGTAAGATTGCCAATGACAGAGTCAAGAGTTACCTTAGTTTTGTCAATGGACTTCATCTCCTGAATAGCTACAACTCGAATAGCATAGACCGGTAGCAGGGTTCTTAGTACGTTACTGATCACTGTGGCATCTTCCACTTTCCCTCTTGCACTCTTAATTTCATCAACTATCTCTTTTATCCTTTGACCATACGGCTGGATGTTCTCACCTTCAACCATCCTCATGTCATCAAACTTTCCTCTTAGACTCTCCTCTTTAGCAATCTTAACATGTTCATCACTGCTATAAATCTCTTCAAGTTTTTTCCATACCTCATATGTAGTTTCAAGACCATGAACATCTACATATTCAACATCAGACAGGGAACTGATAATAGGTTCTAATGCTTGATGATTTTCTTGTTGTTCTTTCTTCTGATCATCAATCAGAATCCCAGTGGGTGCAATATACTTAGTATCTACATGATCCCAATACTGGCTTCCCAAACTCTTGATGTAAATTTTCATTCTATCGGTAACACAACTAGACAACTTCATCGACCTTATAAACAAATCAATCAGGTCGGTAACACAACAAAAACCTAATTCTCTCACAAAGATTACAAACAAGTCAGTTCAAGTATGACCATTGGATTACATAGCAATCGCTACACATCAATCAAGAAAACCTCAACCGCTCCTTGATTACTGCTTCATCAAGCTCAGTAACTCATCACATGCTTTGCATTAGATGCAATACATTTGCTGATTCCCTAGACAAACAACGCACAAAAACATTTGAACTTGTCTTCATACAATGATCATACGTGTCACCATCATTACCACTCAACGTTAGATCATAAACCAACATAACCAATTCAAAAACCTTAATCGATTAGGGTTTAACAGAAACAACTGGTAGGGTTTACTGGTTACAACAATAGAAAAGGTTTACACCATTACACTGGTTATAGGTTCTCCTCACAAATTCTTCCTACTGGTTATAGTAACAATATTACAAGAATATCAACAATATCATTACCGGTTCAATTGACATAAATGACAACATAACATGTCATTAATGCAATCTTCATGCAAATGCCAACAAATCCAATATTATAAATAGAGTTAGGAGGTTATTGGGTTGGTCTCAAAATTTCAAGAAAAAGTGTTTGAACAGTAGCACCTAGCTCTAGTCTCAAGGTTTTTTGTTGTTTGAAGTTTGAGAGTGTTTGCCATTGTTTTCTTTGTTTGTCTATATCATTATCATGATTGAAGTCATTTGAATCTGTACCTACACACATGAAAGAGGGGAAAGGTTGTGTTGTATAATGGCTTGTTTAAGTCAACACCCATGTTGGTGTTCCCACCTCCACATTAGGAAGATGGATGAAAATCATCACATCCTCCTTCATGAGCAGAGAAATATAAACAACATCAATTGAAATTATTACCTTAGGCATGAAACCTTGCTTGAATCTCATGTAAGGTGATGCTGAATTTCTCTCATGAAGTTCTTCAAAATGGTTAGTACAACTTGATAATAATAATGAATCATAAATAATAAACTGCTCTCATGATGTGAGATCATTGTATGTTTGATAATGCCTTTAGACCTCTTCACTTGATTGCTCTTGAATTTTTAGGATTGAGGAGAGAGATTCTTAGAAGGTCCTTGCAAATGAGAGAGAGACTTAGTTTTATATGTAATTAATACCATTTCACAACCCACTTTTTGGGAGAGTTCGACAACAATATCATATCTCTTAAGTACCCAAAGTTGACATCTAAAATTTTGAATTTGGGGCCAAATTGGAAGGACACTAGTGGTGGGTGCTAGTGTCAAACCTAATTTGATAGTTTAAAGGGCCAAACATTGTAGGATGTTATCAAGTTTGCCAATCTAGTCTCGAGACAAACATTTTCATATGATCAATCATAACAACCAAAATGAGTGGTAAATCCTATTGCAAGGTGTGCGCCCCTGGTCTCCTTATGCTGCAATGCACAACATAAGGAGACTAAGGGTGCACACCTTGCAACAATACCCCCCCCCCCCCAATGTAAGTGAGGGGTTTGAACCTGTGACCAAGCTCTGATACCACTTGTTAGAAGGATATGAAATATTACAATCGGGAATGCACATGCATTCAGGCACACTTCTGAGAGCTCACTGCTCAAAAATAACAAAGGGAAACAACCCTGGGAAGGCTCATTGCCTTACAAACAAATTCAGATCACTTCTATAAAATAAATAGCATCCTCAATGCTCGGTTATAGTTCCGGTTAAGCACATAACATATCTCACACTTGTCCACACTTTTTCTCTACTTTTGAATGATTAATACAATATTCACACATACACACACCTCTGACAATGATTAGTACATTTATTATACATGACATCAACCTTGGAACAATATCATCAAGGTCAGCTCAATGCATATCACCTAATTACAAAAATATAACCATACACGCTACAATATCATATGAGGGCCAAAAAAATATCGGCTAAGACATACCATGGATCTAATTCACCACCTCAAATATGAAACACCTCCAATAATTATGCATCAAACATCTGCAACATGCTAGATGCATCATGTCGGCCAAGAACATGAAGAACACCACCGGATCAAAGAAAATCATTAATAACGCCCTCACCGACCAATGGGGACCAGCAACATGAATAACACATGATCTAGAAACATCTACAAGCATCCTAAATTATCTCAGCAACATCCGTACCAACTCCAATTACTAGAATCATCATTATCATCAAACCGAACTTCAAGAATATTAACTGAACTGACTGACAACTTATAAAAATTACTTGTGGAGCTCAAAACCATGAACCACTTGAATTGAGGACACACATCAACATCCCAAACATAATCCCAAATCCATAAATCAAAATATTACAATGTGGAGCAATGCGGATCAAATACCAAACACTAGCAATACTGAACAACAGAAAAGCTGGGCACAACACAGATACTCATAACTCACTCAAATCTTCATGCAGACCCCTGAAACTTGCACTAAATTTACTAGAGATATCACTCTACAAACCCTTTAATCCACAAACACTGATAATCAATATACAACATAAACCATAACTGAACTTCACTGCAACACTACACTAGACGAAGAAAATATGTTGACAATAATGACAACACATATCTCAGATATCATTAAGGCACATATTTGTAGCAATCACCCAAACATCCAACAAACATCACATGAAATTGTGAGGGGTACACAATCTATTATGTTACATTTAGCCCCCACTTTAGTGGGAGTATTAACTTATGCACATACCCATGATATAGTAAAGAGAAACCTAGATAAATGAAATCAAACATACTCAATATAAAGTAGACACATATAAAACATAAAGAAAACACAATGAAGACATGAATTGAAAACACACAAGGCGTAATGTATACATACAAGACACATAGAAGAAACATTAAAAATGTGCAAGATGCATAAAAAATATGCAAGACATGAGATAAACCAATAAGGAATGAATCATACACTTAAGACATGCTAAAGCAAGCAAATATTCCAAGTCGATGAGGTAAGAAGACCTCAATATGAGATTTTTCTCAATACCAAGAATCATCCTTAGAATATAACAAATACATGCAATAAATCAATACAAATACATGCAATAAATCAAATACAATTACTTAGTGCAAACACACAAGGGTACATGAATTTGGTGCTAGCTTGCTCTATTTCTAGGGGTCATGCACATTACAAAACCCCCATGGGTTTAACAAGTTGTTTTATACTAGATTACCATGAATGACGAATGCCTTAGGGATTGTAAACAAAGGATCACAAACTAGCAAGCCATGTTATTTAAATAGAGGAAGATGGGATTCTAGCCTAGAGATATAAGCTAAGATCCATTTTTGAACTCTTTCATTGGAGAACAATCAATAAGGCCCAACTTCAGTCCCTTAGGAGAACTAGGTGTAATGCCCACCAAAATACCCTAGAGAAATAAAGCTAATAAACAATGTTAGATAAATTTTTTTAACATGATCTAGAACAACACATTTTTTCATCTACTCATGTGCGTTGAACATCTATTACGTGGTAAACACATAATCAACATAACCATTTATGTATAGGCATATGATCAACATATACACAAGAAAAAATAAACACAATACCACATCTATCTTCCCTAGGGCATCTCAACGTCATTAACTACACTACTAACATAAGCTTTAACATCATGCTCATTACTAATCCAATGCATAATAATTCCATTATCAATTATTCTTCCCATATGACATATGTTAGATCATTTCTAATCTATCTATCATGAATGCATACATTAACAATGCAATACTAATCAACCCATTAGATTCATTCATAATCTAACATCATTAATTCGTTCCCAATATGATATAATCACATAACTAGTCTATTTTTTTTATTATCATAACATACACCTAATGTTAAGTACACAACAATTTATCCAATGCCATTATTTCCATTATTGAAACAATCACAAGATTCATTATGATACATAATATGATCTCTTACAAGAGACATATACCATGTCCTAAGGCATCATCAAACATTAAATAGCCATTATCTAATTACATCAAGGAGAATAGATCTCAAGGAAATATTACAAATACCTTAATATCGTAGTATTAGCAATTAGATATGTCATATGATCAAATACATCCATCTACTACATAATCCATCTATAAGCGGAAGATACAAGAATCCACATTCACGCATATGCATCTAATGAAGAACATCCCAATGGAAGAAGGCATCAAACCACCCAACCATGTGGAACCAAAGGAATGACCCCCCATTCTAGGAGATGACACAAGGTCCCACACACACTCTAAACCTAGGCTGACAACTATTAACCAAAGAGACTAAAAAAAAAAAAAACCACGACATGAAGCAACTCATAAGCATAAGCCAAAATCACATCTCAAGGCTAATCACAAAATATAGAAACTCCCAAAGGCTTACCAACAATAAAGGCATAAGGAACAAGGACCAAGGACACATGTAGGAGTGGAGTGTCATCACATGCTATCCTCACATAGAAGGAAAACCTCACCCTGATGGTCATGTCTTTGCATGCTATCCTCACAAAGAATTGCATATCATCCTGATAGTCATGTGGAGCCATCTCAACCTATGAGAGAACAAGGGAGTTTGGCTTGCCATCACAATGGACTTCCCAAGATTATCCTAAAAAATCCTCCCTATGACTAAGTCTTGGGGCTCACATCCATTATTATCTTGATCAGGTGAATCCTAATTACCCAACACATTTAATTAATTACTAATATTATCACTTAATTAAAACAAGGAAAACTTCCAATGTGCCTTGGTGGTCTAGAATCTAAGCATCCTTACTAGGAACCTCCTAGTAGCCTATCTCTCATGACCCCAGTCACCACATGAAATCCCGCTCCCCCTAACCATGTTCCAAGACCTTAAGGAAATACAACAACAAATCACAAGGAGGTTCAAATGCAACATCAATATAACAATAAGAAATGCAATCCAATTTCCAACAATGCCAACAAGTAATCAAGAACCTCAACATGATCAGTATATCACATAACCATAATAATGCATAAATCAGCCATACACATAAGAAAATCCTAAACAACGAGGCTCATCAACTCACTGGAGTAGCAAAAAATCCACTACGACAATGCTCAATCAATTTGTCGAAGCCATAAAAAAATAGAATAATCAAATCTGAACATTTACAACACTAGAACATCTCATAAAATATCATCACTAGCCTTTGGTGCAAGGAAAAAACTGAGAAAATCGACCTAGAAGATCAAAACGACAAAAAATATGTGAAATATTGAATACAGAGAAGACTGACGCTTTTGTTTAATGTATTAGCACCTTTGTAAAAAGGTGCAGCGCCTCTGTTATGTAGAGCAACGCCTTTGATTGATCCTTTAGCACTTTCAGCCAACAGAACAACGCCCCTATACAATGAAATAATGCTTTTACAAATACTAATAGCGCATATATAAATACAATAACTCGTTTACTTAATACATTAGCGCATATGTTAAAATAGTGCTTTTGCAAAAATACTCAGAATGTAGATAATGAAAAATACGATAAGCCAAAATAAATCACCGAGGCTATAAACCAGGTCGATATCATAACCAATAGATTTGCCAAGACAAATAGAAATTAAAGGAACAACTAAACAAGGAAAAGAGACCAATGCATGAAATCTATCGAAGCTCTTAGGAGATGACTTTTGATAGAGTCGAGAAGATAAACAACTCACAGGGGATCAATTACAGAACTCTAGAATGACCAATACATGAACATAATGGCAAGCCTTTCTACATAACTAGACCACGTCAAATTCATAGAGAACTATACCAAAACACAACTCATAGAGCTTCCACAAAGAACACAAATGTCGTACACGCCAAGAATGGAATCCAGATAAAAATCAAAATAATATTTTTCCCAAAACCATGCTGTATAGCTATTTTATTATTCTATTTCAATAGTATTCTCCCAAAACACTCGAAAGAAATCTTCCAAGCAAACACTTGTGCAAACAGTCTTTTCTGAAACTAAATACACAGGGAAGAAAAAATACCACCAACCAGGAAATCAGAAGTAATGGCAAAATGAAGCTGTAGAAGCACAATCCACAAATCGAATCCAAGCCAAACTAAATCCAAATCTCTAGCCAAGAAATCAAAATGCAGAAAGAAACTCCATAATTGTTAACTCGACAAAATGCATAGGTGGCCGAATAAATAAAAATTACATTCAAAGCAACAACCAAAAACCAGCCAATAGAAATATTCCAAAATACTATATAATCTACCTACCTTACCCGAATATGATATTTGATTTTCCCAAGGATATTTAGCCAATAATCATAAAGGGTAGGTAAGTTATATAATATTTATTTACCCCTCATATAGTAACAAGAGATATAATATTATAACAATGTAAAAATGATATAAATAGATAAATAATAAACCAATTCTAAAAAAATAAATCAAGGGAAATCAAATAAATAAAAGCCTCAAATAAATATAAATCCATAAATATAAATAATATCATTAATTAAACAATAAATAACAAATAGTCAATTAAATAATAAATTGATAAATCAAATAAATAAATAAATTAATAAAAACTATTAAATCCTCAAGATATTAATCAAATAATAATAATAATAAACCACTCAATAATTATTTAATTAAGAAAACTATATAATAAATTAATTTTACATTAATAAACTATATTAATCAAGAATTGATTAAATAAATAACCAAATACTCACAACGCCACAAGATGACCACAAGTCAACACAGTAGCACGATGATTCGCGCCAAGACAAGTGACTATTATAGATGACAATTTAAACCTAGAGTGCATAGAGGGAACTCATGCCATCTCCAACAACTTGCCATTGGGATTAAGACACGCTCAGACCTGTGAAACCAGGTGGAGTCGATGTTTAGTACCTGCAATCTTGTAACCACCAATAACCACGATACGGCATACACAATAATATATCATAATTAAACAAGCAAGTGATAGAGAATCACAATACCATATCCTGCTCGCAATGAGTGATATGACATTATCCCTATCACGAAGACACTAGAATACAATCACAGTCACTTTAGCATCAACTTAGTCACTATGATCATAAAATAGGGTTAGCATAACCACAAGATCCCCAAGATCCCATGACCAATATAATCCATCTAAATAACAAGTGCATATAGAGATCATCAAATATAAGTCCACCAACATAATAATCATCATCCATATAAATAATCATGTATCATATGTCCATTTAAGATGTCTAGTATCATCAATAAGCATCTGAAATATAAATAGTGTCATAAATCAAAACATCATATAAGAGTCTAAATAAGTCCAACAATGCATAAATCAAAAGATAAGTCGAGGAGGGACACTACACTAGTCACTAATGATTAATTGTTCCCTTTTGAATGTCGATGATTGTTGGAATGGTTAGAATGATAAATGATGTAAGAAGTAGTGATTTTGATAAGAAATAACATAAATAGGAAGATACATAACTGTAAATCAAGAGAGAAACTCAAATTTGGAAATGAGATATATAGAGGAACTCATGTCTACATTTCGAGCTTGAAATGTGGGACACTATGGATAGGAACCAATGTTGAAGGGGTGTTTTTGTCAAATCAAGTGTGTAGAAGCTAAATCAGGATGCTTTGTAGATCATTATCCTAAAATTTTAGCAGAAAAGTGTTGGACACTTGTGACAATAAAATAGTGTCTTGGGTTTTTTGTTTATTCTACATCTAAAATTATGTATCTTTGTCTACACTTTTTGGATCTGAAACTCCCTACTATTAGATTTGTCATGTACACATGTGAAAGAGAAGAACCATGTTGGGTTGTATTAGAGGTTCAAGCCTAAGTCAAACCTTGGTGAGATGTTAACCTCCACTACAACAATGATGGTTAGAAAAGAGAGCTTACCCTTGGTAGGGTAAAGGCTAAATATAAAGGAAATTCTAAATTCAAGTGCTAAAATAGAATTATTATACCTTTGATTGGTGATCAATGCTCTTTGAATAATTCCTCTAAGTGTTGATACACCAATATAATAAATCATAACAATATCCATCATGAAAACATATGTGAAGATAACTTGTTATAGCTTGATGCGCCTTATACTCAGATTCGCTTTTGAGGAAGAATATTTGTTCTTGAATTGGAATGTAATGATTAAAAAATTCGGGAACATGCAATAGACCAATAAAAGCAACCACGAACTTAGATCTATTACTAATTTCTAATCGTAAGCACAATAAATGAAGCATTAAAAAATCAACAAAGCATAATGAAATAAACATAAATCAATTAAGAAAACCATATGTTGAAATCAACAATAAAATGATCAATGGTGGAGGATAGTTGAGACAAGGTAGTTGGGAGATGATCACTCAACATGACTTAAAAAATTTGACAAGTTAATTGATTTGACTGACTTAATTAGTGGATAGATGAGTTGGTGAGAAAAAGTGATTTCAGAAAAGGTGGATTGACTGACTAGTTAGAAAAAGTGATTGACGAGTCAGAGAAAAAGTCAACAATGCAACTAAGAGTCAGTGGCAGTTAGCTATTTTTGACGTGTTGTATGAAAATGGATGAAATTAACATTTCATTGAATTTGGACAAATTTTGTTTTCTAAATATGAGGGAAATTAAATTAAATAAATTAAGATATTTATTTAATTTAGAGGACATTATTAGCTAATTAAATAATTTGTGGTAATTATTTAATTATGAGAAATAATGAAATTGATTTAATTAAATAATAAAGATGAGTTAATTAAAGTAAATAAATGGGATTAATTAAATAATAAGATTGTTTAACTAATATTATTGGAAAATTAGCTAATTAAACAATTTAAAATTATTTAATTACGAAGTTGGAGGGAAATTCAAATTTTAAATTTAAAATGGTAGAATAATATTAATTTAGAAGAATAAAGTCAAATTAATTAAATAATCAAGATTATTTAACTAATAGAGGAATAATTCATAAAATTGGTGTTTGTAGGCGCAAGACAATTTTAGGTGTGTATAGATAGGTTGTGTAAAAGACGTCCAAATGAATTAGAGATGATTCCCTTATATAGAGTTCTCAAGATATTTTCACTTTTAGGCCAACTTCCAGCGATCATATCAATTTATAGGGATCGGATCACAAATGGTGGGAATCAACACTTTGACAAGTTCAAATTTAGGACCCTTTTGGAGGAACTATGACACCTAGCACCATAGTCCACCCAAAAATGGGTGGAACAAAGTAAGATGTGGAGTGCATATGCCTAGGACACTAGATCAGGTCATCTCATGATCTTATGATGACAATTTGGATGTAAAAAGCTCAAAATAGAACAAAAATGACCCAAGAGGAGGCACACTAAAGAAAGGGCCCAAAAAAGGAGAGTGAAATTGTAAGGGGTTACAATTTACAATACTACAATTATGCTAGGTGATCATAAGGTACACATATGCACAAACTAGCAAGTTGTGTTATGCTAGGTGAATGTGTATTTCTAGGTCATATGAATTCCATTGGCCAACATGGTCTGTTATGTTGGATGATTCTTAGACCACCAACACCTTAGAGCATGTAAATAACAACAACAAAACTAGCAAGTTATGTTATGCTAGGTAATCAAGGTGAATCATATCAATACCATTGGCCAACAATCTATGTTATGTTGAGTGATACATAGACCACCAATACTATAAGAGATGGATTGATAACCATGTCTCAGGGGGAATTATGAGAACAACACACCATAGTGGGGGGCACATCAATGAGATCAAAGGCTTAGGAATCCATATTCCCCCCTTAAAATGTTAACATATTGCCATGTTGATATTTTAGGGAATATCAAAGAGAAGGGGATCCTTAGGAAGAATACACACCTCGAAAGGAAGTTGTCCTTGCCCTTAGTATATAGGTGAGGACAACTGTACTAGAGACTATTATGTTTCTACTATAGAAAAAGAATGTTTGTACTTGAGATTGTACCACCATAAATGGCAATGAGCTCCCATATAGTGCTACAAATGTCACATAACAAGGAGCAACATAATAGAAACAAGCTTATTAATTATGAGGGACAAGATGAAGGAGAAACCCAATGTCACTTGTCATGTGAAGAAAAAATAGATGTGTCAACCAATGGGAGGGTGATATCACCATAATAAAAAAAATTGCTATACTTTATCCTTCAAGGCCCAACATTCACTACTAGAATGGCCAATAACTCAATAATATGTACAAAAAGAATAATTTTTATTATTATGTTTATGAAATTTCTTATGTTTTGGGAGGAGGAAGAGTAGTCAAGTTGGATTTAAGGAGCCTCAACAATATTTTATCTTTTTAACAATAAGAAGAATTAGACAATGGAGGAGGGGATGTAGGCAAAGGAGAAGGTCATAAATTATCTAAACCTCTTTTATAAGGGTACAATGAGGTTTCACAAGAGCCTTCTTGTTCCATATGCCCTAAACCTTTTTCATTTTATCCAAGTTTAGAAAGAATTTTGAATCAAGGTCCATAATGTGTCGCGAACTCACACGGAGGAGGAGAGGCCACATTACTAACCTTGTCTAGAAGAGAATATTTATTACATTTGGAAGAGGAAATTATGTGCGGGTGTTGGTGTAAATAATTATTCATCTTGGATATTATTATACCTTACTTAAGTTTACTTAGGTACATGCATTTCATAGTAGTTTTTGTATGAGACACTTGGGTGTTTGTGCCACATTGGGATAGTGTGTGTAGGAGAATTTCCACCTTTTATGGTGTGATCTTGTTGTTACACTCCACATTTAGTGGGTGATCCACCTCATGTGGACTATTATATTGTTTCTCCTACCTACCCACAGATATTTCCTACCCACCCTTGTTTCTTACTGAGCCACATGTCATATTTATGTGCTCACATATCCATATAGCTTTGCCTATATAAGCAGACTCATATTCATTGTATGTAACAACGATTGATGATCCAATTGATCAATATTTTCATCTTGATAGAATATAGTTTATTTCTATAATATATTTTGTCTCTCTTATTTGTGCTTTCCATTGCCTCTTGATCTTGGCAAAATCTCACATGGTATCAGAGCCATTAGAGTGCCATTGGTTTGCTAATTGAGAGAAATTTGATGCTATTTGGGGTTGTGTATTTTGAAGTTTTCTATTGCAGGTTATTATTGAAGCTTGATGGGTCAAATCTGAGGTTACCATTGGATTGAGGAGGACCAAGAAAGTTAGTTTTGCCTTTTGTTTCATCAAAATCGGACTTTGGAGGCCAAAACTAAAGGCATTTGAAGTTTGACATTGCGGCGGAAATTTTCCAGAAATTATAATTTTGCAGACAATTTTCAAATAGCGATATCTCACTCATCCGGACTCATTTTTTCGAGAAATTGTTTTTGTTTTGGGGTAGAATTTCATGATCTAGACAGTGGTGTGGGATTTTTTTGATTTTTGGATACAGGTTTTTTGGAAATAATGAAATCTCAATTTTTACAACTTTGGAGGCTTCGTTTGGGCTCATATGGACTCCTTTTCAGGTGCCATTTTTTTTGAAAGTGCATATTTTTTCATCTACTTTCATAATCTACCATTTGTTTGCAGTGATTTTAAGTAGAAATTATACTTTCAGTATTTGGCCATTTTTGGCATATTTGGTACTTGTATTTTGCTTGGATCTTAGTTTAGATCACTAGCAGTATTTGTTGGAGTCTCTTAGATATAATTTTGAGAAGTTGTAAACTGAAATCAGAAGTCCACTTTGCCTTGTTTTGCAAGTGGCCCATTGTATACACACTAAGTATAAAGTGCCAAAATCACCATTTTTGGGGGGATTTCTTGATTGAGTATTTTGTGGGGATGTCTTGTGTGATTGTGCTTCTCTCTATCTTGTGCTTTTTCATTTTTGGTGCTATGGGTTCTCCTAAATTTCCACTTTTAACTCCTCATAATTATGCATCATGGAAAATTAAGGCATGGAGTAAACTAATGGAAAAAGGACTCATTCATTATGTAAATGAAACTATTACAGCACCACCTGATCCTAAGGCTGATCCTAATGCTCAAATTGAATGACTTACTAAGAATGCTATGGCACTTGGAACTCTTAGAAAGTATGTATTCGATGACCTCATTTTTCACATTGATAAGTGTACTACAATTAAAGAGGCTTGGGATATTTTTAAGAAATTGTATGGTCAAGTTGATGAGATTAAGGGCTACAAGCTTGATAGTGAACTCACAACTTTGGATCCCAAGGATTTTGATACAATCCAAGATTATGTCACAAAAGCAACTGAGTTAAGAGCAAAGCTAAAGGATTGTGGAATTGACAGAAATGATTCTCAATTGGTTTATAACTTGTTGGACAAGCTTCCTTCAGAGTATGCAACCTTTGTATCTAGCTTTCACACCCATAGGTTAGCTCAGGGTTCTTCATACACTTCTCCCTCATTTGATTCATTCATGGAGATGTTGATACTTGAGCAATCTAAGTTGACCATGATGGGGATTCTCAAATCTTCAAAGTCACAAGCTTTGGTGGCTAACAAAGGGAATCAAAGTAATCAAGGAAAAGGAAAGAATCAAAAGCAACCTAAGTCTAAACCACAACAAGATGGAGCACAATCTTCCTTTCCACAACAAGGTGATTCACCATTCTCACCTAAGAGGAAATCATATAAGGACAATCTTTTTTGTGGATATTGCAAGAAGTCAAGACATAATGAACATTATTGTTATAAGAAGGAAATTGATGAGTTGAAGAATCTTCTTGAGAAGAATAGAATCAACCTACCTTCTAGAATATCTACATCAGCTTCTTCTTCCAAAGATAAAGGAAATGATCACTCTTTTGGGATAGAAAAAGGAAAGGGACAAGCTCTTTGTGCTACTACAAGTCATGATTCGGGGAGATGGCTTCTAGATTCAGGGGCTTCTCATCATATGGCATCTTCGCAGTCTATGTTTTCTACATTTGAGCCCTGCCACATGCCACAGATTTTGATGGGCAACCATACATACATGGATGTGATTGGGAAAGGATCTATTGCCATTGGGGATAACTCCTTCAATGATGTGCTGTGTGTACCCCACTTGACAAATAATCTTCTTTCCATCTATCAAATCACACATGGGGCAACTAGGAAAACTATGGAGTTCACACCTGATTCAGTTATCATTAGAGACTTAGAGAGTGGAGCTATCATTGCGATTGGGGTGGTTGATCATGCATCTTAGTTGTACTCTTTTTCAGATTTTCATCCTATTAATAAGGTTGGTTCTTCCTATGTTGATGATTTAGATTTTGAGGAGAACTTTGGGCATTTGAACTTGGGGATTCTCACATGTGACCCCATTCTTGAGCCTTGCATATCATCTCCTTCTATTGATATCACACCACCTATTGCACCTGATGATGGAGCTAGTGTGACAGTTTTGCCTTCTTATGATTTAGTGCAGCAGGATATTTCATGTCTTCCAGCTTCAATTGATTGGGATGCCTACTTGACAGACATTGCAGGTTTGTTTGTGGACTCCTACATTGCAGATTTGGGAGACACCATTTATGACATTCATCTTCTCTTTGATGAAGATGATCCTTCTTTGATTGTTGCAAGGGATCACTCTGACCCTCTTGTGCATTCTCTACATGATCAATCTTTAGGGGTTGACATGATTGTGGATACTTTTGTACAACACTTAGAGGAGGTCTCTTTATCTTTTGAGGAGACATATGAGTCTTTGGATATTGTTCTACATTCATCTCCACTAGATCTTGGAGTGCCTTTTTCAGTAGTGTGGCACAACTTACCACCTTTGGAGGGGGTACCTTTCAACATCGACATGAGGACACTTGAGCAATTTTTAGAGATTCCTTTCATCATGAGTTTTCTTCATACATCTTCCCTTCATGGTTGGGGAGACTTCATGGATACACCTTTGATTTTGTTTCTTCCTAAGGGGGGGAATGTTGTTCGACGTTCATGGAGCAGTTTCCTCACATGGGCTTCCTAGTCTCTCTTCTTCTTCTCTCATATGGGGGGGACTTTTTCCTCACATGGGGTTTTGTCCTTCACATACTTCTATGAGAGTTCTTTGATTCTAGTTTTCATCTCCCTTTTGGGGGAGGGTTTTTTCCCATTGGGTTTTTCTCTCTTTCTCCGCTTTGTGAGAGATTTCCTTGTATTGGTTTTCATGCATTTGCATTTGTACATGGGTACCTAACATGGCCTCGTAGCCGAGACCCATCTTGCATTGCTTAGTTGCATTGTAGACTTAAGTGCATTCCCCTAAGTTGCACTTAAGGGGGGGTGTTGGTGTAAATAATTATTCATCTTGGATATTATTATACCTTACTTAAGTTTACTTAGGTACATGCATTTCATATTAGTTTGGGTATGAGACACTTGGGTGTTTGTGCCACATTGGGATAGTGTGTGTAGGATAATTTCCACCTTTTATGGTGTGATCTTGTTGTTACACTCCACATTTAGTGGGTGATCCACCTCATGTGGACTATTATATTGTTTCTCCTACCTACCCACAACTATTTTCTACCTACCCTTGTTTCATGTTGAGCCACATGTCATGTTTGTGTGCTCACATATCCATATAGCCTTGCCTATATAAGCAGACTCATATTCATTGTATGTAACAATGATTGATGATCCAATTGATCAGTATTTTAATCTTGATAGAATATAGTTTATTTCTATCATATATTTTGTCTCTCTTATTTGTGCTTTCCATTGCCTCCTGATCTTGGCAAAATCTCATAGCGGGAAATGAGGGCGATAGAAACATGAAAGTCAGTTTCAAAGTGTCCACACACCAATGAGACTCTTGGTGAAAGTTATAGGAACTATATTGAATAGCTCAACTTCCCAAGAGGTGTCCCATTGTTCTCTATCTCACAGAATCCCTAAATTCAATGCATTTTCTTTCAGATCATTGAGCAAAGTGACTTAGGAATGACATCTCCAAGAACAAGTGATGTTTGTTTATAAGCATGAATGCATTCCTAGATATGTATGTTATTGAAACTAGTATGAATATGATGCCATGATAAAGGTTAGTAATCCTATCCTAACAAGATATACTAGTCTAACATGGATATGCTATGATATTGAAAATGTTTCTAAATGCTATTAAGATGATTTGTCAAAGAGAGGCTAGATGATTAGCAAAATGACTATAAGTTAGATGTATAAAACTTGGATTTTAAATGAGAGAAAGAGAGCTCTATTTATAGAAAAAATAGGGCAATGGATGGTCAAGATTGGATAATCTTAACAAGGGCCAGGATTGAAAGTTAATCAATCCATGCTTATAATTCTCACCAATGAAATGGTGACAATTATTAACAAGAGGTTTCTTGAGAGGAGATGAAAGAAGCATTAAATGCTCGAGAAGACATGAAGGTTACCTTAGGAGGTAAGGGTTAAGGTTAGACTAGGGTTATCCATTGGATAAAGCTTTTATGCAAGGGGTAAACTCTTGTGCAAGGGTTAAAGGGATAACCAAGGTTAAAGCCACGAATGCTTGATGAGATCCTTGGGTTAGATGAGGGTTGAGTTAGAGAGAAAGTCTCTAATCATGCAAGAAGGTTGAGTTAACCATTAATGGTTAGGAAGGCTTTGAGGGTTAACTTATTGAAGACATAAAGCCTTTAATGGTTTTCAAAGACTTTGGAGGCTTTGAGAAGTGACCTCTCTTTGCTTAGGATTGTGACAATATTTAGGAGATGGATTAGGCTAAATTGGAAGTGATTAGAAGTATCTAGAAGGGGTTAAAGAGGCAAGTGGGAGATGTAGGAAAATGCAAGTGGAGGAAAAAGGAATTTAATTAAAATAAAATTACTTTATCTCAATAAAATAGATGCTACTTGCATAAATACAAGTGAGAGATTTAAATAAATAAATTAGATTTATTTATTTGCAAGGATCAATTTAATTAAAAAAAGGCAAAAAGGGGAATTAATTAAATAAAGTGATTTATTTAATTAAAGGTTAGAAAAGGCTTAGGTGAACTTAATTAAATAAATTGAGTAACTCATTTAATGAAATAGATGAATATGAATAATTTAATTAAATAGAGGAATAAGGTTAAAATAAATATTAAATATTCACTTAGAAAAGTGGTCAGATTTATACATCTACATTTTGCCCCTCTTTGAAGTGATGTGTGTGCACATGTTGATTCAAAGAAAAAATTGTCGGATATGCTATTTGTGTCGAAATATTGATATGATGCCTCAGATTTGATGAACGATATTGATGATGCACCCTCGGGAGATGAATCAAGGATTTTGAAAAATTTGTCGATGTGATGAGCATTTTTGGATTAATTGCATTGTGAAAATTTTGACTGTGTTGAATGCATTTTATTGATTCATCTCCTGAAAATGATGTTGATAAGGTTAAAAATGCAAAAGTGAGGAAAATACATGCCCCACTTATTAACCTTGTTGATTTTACCCTATTAAAAGGTAAAAAGTGATTTGATTCTTATCATTTGCACATTTGTCTCCTTGTGATTGTGACATTTGAGCTCTGACAAAGATGCCAATTCCATATGCTTCACACCAATTTGAACGTGTCTGTTGATACCAGAGGCTCGTCGCATATGGCCCACCTGTAAGTGGTCCAAATATTTCCATGTTTTTTGTTTGATTTTGCCTGTTTGATCACGTTTTTTGATTTTTTGGTTTTAAAATTTGCCGTTTTAGAGCGTAGATTGATTTCCATAGCGCATACAATAGACAAGTTAGCGCATAGGGTAAACCTACGTAGGTTAGCATCTGAGTAGCCTTCTGCAGTGCGTTAGTAGGGTAGGTTAGCGCATCGCATGTTGTAGTGCATATGATCTGCAAGAGAGCACATGAGGGAGATAGAGTAGCACGTAGGGGGTTTTAGCGCCTAGTGTTGACAGGTTGCGCAGTGGAGTGACCAGTTAGCGCGTCGGGGGTTTTAGCGCGTAAGGTAAAATTTCTAGTGCATTAGTGAAGAAGGGTAGCACATAAGTAGCAACTTAGCATGTAGGAGCCCTGGTTTAGCGTGTAGGGTCCAAAATGGGTGAAAAAGGCTTGAAAGAAATCATCGTGAGTTGAGATAGATGAGATAGATGACTTAGGAGTTGTTACTCACTTGTTGATTGTTCTAAGATGGGTCTTGAGCCAATGTTTTGCCTGCTGTGATGATGTCTGATTTTGATACGATGATTTGGATTCCTTTGAATTTGCTTTCGATATGAAGTACGAAGCCGATTGATTTCTTTGATGAGGATATCAATTTTGAGTTTGATGTGGATCTTCAATGTTTTCCTTGCGATATGAATTTGATGTCCATTATGAGTCTCGATTTCTTGATTTCCGATATAATTCCTGATTTGATGCTTGCGATATGGGTCCTTGTTGTACTTTTGATTTGAGTCTTGATTTGATGCTTGCGTTATGGGTCCTAAGTTGATTGCTTACGTTATGGATCTTGAGTTGCTTGCATTATGGGTCTTGTTGTCCGATATGGGTCAGAGTTTTGATATGGGTCATATTTGCAATATGGATCAGATTTGATGCTTGCGTTATGGATCTTTGATGCTGATTTCGATATGTTGCTTGCGATATGGGTCTTTGATTGATGTTGTGTTCTTGAGATGCTTCATTGTTTCAAATTAATTTTTCTTTGATTGGATATATCAGATAGATTTGGGAACTGATGATGGACACTTGTTGTTTTGCAGGTAGAGCTTGGCGTGCTTTAGTCGCGAGAGCGATTTTTGAGACCATGGTCATTGATTCTGCATTTATCATAGGTGGATAGAGATGTGATTGAGAGATATGGTTTATCATCCTTACTAGACATGCCTCAGTATATCATTAATCGAGGGTTGCTGACAACTTTGGCAGAGAGGTGGCAGAGTGACATGAACACCTTCCACCTTGCTATGGGTGAGATAATAGTTACCCTAGAGGGCTATTACTAGATTCTATGGATTCCTATAGTTGGGGCCTTGTTGCCATACAAGAAGACTAAGGAGGGAGGGACAAAGGCTCTCCATCGCATCTTCCAAGATGATCAGATTAGTGGATATGAGATCCCCTAGCAGGAGTTCATGGATTTTGATTATGCTCCACTACCATCGGTACTAGCAGGTTTCATTGGTGGATTTCTGTGTCCCACCTATAGGTTGAAGGGACTAACCATGGGATGGGGATTGGTGCTGGAGGATATGGTCATGCAGGGATGCAGGTGCCCATGGGGGTCCTATATGTTAGCCCACATTTACAGAAAGCTTCACCAAGTGGTGTATCTAGGATACAATAGTTTATCAGCTGGGGTGACATTACTATAGGTGTGGGCTTGAGAGCACATTCCTGTAGTGAGGCCACTTGCAGACAGGGATAGGCCAGTTGGGTGAGCATATGCTTATGGATATACAGGTATAGTTATCCAGCGAAAGCTAGGCAAACTAGAGCATTGGTGGAGGGTACTGGATGACATCGATATAGTCATTTGGAGACCATACATGGATTGTGAGGTGTGGGAAGAGGATGGGCTAGAGATTCCCTATGTTTATATGTCGAGATATCTGATTGGGCAGATGCCCTTATAATTGAGCGATTCTTGCACAGTCATGTTCAATGGTAGTATGGGAGAAAGTAGGGGATGCCACAGGGAGCTTCTTTATATGCTTGTCAAAGATAAGATGTTCTAGAGTGGGGACCCACTTTAGATAGTGTAGCGGAGGTAGGGGAGTATATGACACTGGCGGGATAGATCTGGGATTATGGAGCTAGGGTCGTGGATGCGGGGATGACAAAGGAGTTTGTAGCGTACTTCGTGGCACAAGCAGTGGCATGGATATCTGATTCGGCAGAGATGCTACCTACCTTTTATGATGATGAGGATAAGAAGCCATAGAGGCAAGGGGGATCCAGATAGAGAGATGAGGAGGGAGAGGAGGGAGGAGATGGATGTGGAGATGATGGAGGAGGTGGCAGAGGAGGTGGTGTCAAAGGTGGATTAGATAGAGGCAGAGGAGGAGATAGAGGAGGTGGTGGATTAGATAGAGGACAAAGAGGAGGGATTGTTCCTGGTGCTAGTGGGGTTGGTAGGGTAGGTGTAGTGCTAGCAGCGGTGGGTGGTATAGAGGATGTTAGGCGACCCACCCAGATGAGGAGATATGATGTTTTACCTCCACAGGCACCTCAGACAGGGACAGGTATGGGTGGGACCATGACACATGTACCCATTCAGATTAGGATACCCACCCATCGATAAGATTCACATATTAGAGTGCTACAGGTCTCAGTGCAGGAGCTGCAGGCACATGCGCAAGCACAATAATGCCAGATTATGCAGATTATGGTAGAGTGGGATACAAAGAGAGAGTATTAGGGCCAGGCAGAGGATCTTGTTGAGAGATTGGAGAGAGTGACAGGTGGTGCCCCGATGCGGGACACACTGAGGGAGATACGGTACATGGCCAAGGAGGCTGAGTATTACAGGCATTTATACGAGGAGGTGATCCCTAGAGATCACAAAGCTCCTAGCTATGCAGCTAATCAATTTGGTTGTAGTCATATGAGGATAGAGATTAGAGGTGTTACAGGGTCTGACCAATGTGATTGTGGAATTGTGGAATTGTGTGCCCTTCTGGAGTGATGAACAAGATGCCGACACCTGATCCATAATGTGTATAGGATCCATCAAAGTACAAGTTTCATTGTTTGGGTGTGACAGTGAGGACATCCATGTCCAAAAATTCCACTTGTATTAGTTGTTTATTTGGTAGCGATGCTTCAACCAGTTGATCTGTAATTACCTGTCCTTTGATAGCCCAACGTTCTATGTATTGGATATCAAACTCAGTGAGAATCATGACCCATTTAGCCAATCGTCCTGTAAGAGCTACTTTGCTGAGTAAATACTTGAGAGGATCAATTTTTGCTACAAGCTTGATTGTGTGAGCTAGCATGTAGTGGCGAAACTTTTGAGAGGCGAATACCACAACTAAGCAAGCCTTCTCAATGAATTTATAATTTAGCTCATATCCATTTAAAGTTTTGTTGATGTAATATATAGCTCGTTCCTTGCCTTCTGGATCTTCTTGTGATATAAATGCCCCCAATGATACTTTAGTTGTTGATAAATAGAGAATGAGCGGCTTGCCTGCTATTGGTGGTATCAAAACTGGCGGATTCATTAGATATTGCTTGAGTTGGTAAAATGATTCTGCATACTTGTCTTCCCATCTGAAAGGTCTACTTTTGTGGAGCAGATGATTGAAAGGGAGACATTTATCTGCTAGTTGGGCTATGAATCACTTGATGGATTGTAGTCATTCTTGTAGAGATCTGAGTTAGCTAATGTTCTAGGGAGGTGGGATCTCCATGATGGCCTATACCTTCGTTGGATCTACTTCAATGCCCTTTTCTGACACAATGCAGCCTAATAGTTTGCCTAATGTGTCTTGTGACCCCGAAGACACACTTCTTAGGGTTTAGTCTAATCTTGAATTGTTTTAATCTTTGATATATTTTATCTAATATGCCCAGATGTTCTGCTTGGGTGAATGATTTAGCTAGTAAATCATCCACATAGTCCTCCATGAAGGTATGCATCATATCATGGAAGATTGTCGTCATGGCTCTTTGATAAGTTGCCCCAGCATTCTTCAAGCTGAAAGGTATGATGTTCCAACAATATGTTCTTCATGGACAGGTGAACGTAGTTTTATCTTGATCCTTTGGGGCAATCTTGATTTGATTATAACCAGAGAAACCATCCATTAATGATAACATCACATGGCCTATTGTTAGATCCATAATTATGTCGATGCTTGGCAAAGGAAAGTCATCCTTTGGGCATGCTTTGTTGACCTCTCTAAAATCTGTGTATATTTTGATGCTTCCATCAGGCTTCGAAACTGGTACAATGTTTGAAATCTAGTCAGCATAGTCTATAGGTTGAATGAATCTGACATCTAATAACTTCTTTAGTTCAGCTTTGACCAATAATGCTACATGCAAATTCATCTTTCTTAATTTCTGTTTGACTAGCTTAGCTCCGGGAGCAATGGATAAATGATGCATGATCACGTTTGGATCTATTCCAGGCATATCAATATAGGACCAAGCAAGATTGATTTTCTTTTCCTTGAAGAATTTGATAAAATCTGGTTTCTCTTCTTCTGTCAGTGATTCAACTAGGTGTATGGCTTTGACTGCTGCTTCAGTACCAATGTTTATTGATTGAGTTGGCTCAATCAATATGGGTGACCTTTCTTATAATGTTTAGGAACAATGTCAAGTCTCCCATCTTTAGGTGCCTCAAAAAGGTTTCCACCTGCAGATGCGACCTTTATTTTTACTTTTTTGTGATCTAATACTGCCATTGACTAGTTTTCAGCATTAAGACCCTTTGTTTCTTTCATTTTTGCGACTAAGAGACTTGGCACTCCCCTGATTGCAGATATCATTATTTTGTTCACTGGTAGAGCATGTTTTCAGGTTGACTGTACATGGATAATAGACAATGGATCATCATTTGGGAAAATCGGTATATCATGTTGTTTAGGTTCTTCCCAGTCAATGAGATCAGGAAATACGAGCGGTAAAGTCATTTGGGGGGTTGAGATCGACTGCGGTAAGTGTCATGATATAGGCATAATTATAGTTGTTTGGGATGTTGGTTAGGTTAATGATATTGTCAAGTTCTTCGATGGTATCATCTTCCATGTAGACTTTTTTGTATTGTTGTTGCTTGTTCTCCTTAGCCTCATAGATATATCGTGGTCCAAATTCAAGTGATCGAGATTCTGTGCCTTAACCCTCCTGAGAAAGGGGTGTGTATGGATGGATAGTACCTACCTCGATATCCTTAGCAACATCGAAACAACTACCCCATTCATATTTATTAGAATTGGTTTCAGAAGTACTATCCCAGAGTTGCTCACTACTTCCAACAGGTATGTTGTAGGGTGAGAAAAGATCTCTCACAATTGATGCCAGTTTTGTAGCTTTTTTTATGTTGGAGTCAAAGCCTATTTGTACCCTTTGCATTTGTTCATACACTCTTTCTCCTTGGGGAGTAGGAATTTCTTTGGGTGATGACCTTGCCTTGGTTTGATCAAGTTCTCGTACATGATGCACTTTCTTATAAGAGGCTTCTTCCCTTTGAATGGCCAGTTCCTCTTGTCGTTTCTCTTTTTCTTGGTTTTCTTGCTCTGTCCTTGTCATTTCTGCTACTTGGTGTAGTGCCTCTTGCCATGAGTTTTCATTATATTTCTTCTTTTCTCTCCACTAAGGTTTCTGATACTTATTTTGTTTTTGCCTAGGTAGTATATTGTGTCCATATCCCAGCCCTGTTTTGTCTCATGAAAATTGTGGAGGAGGTTGTAGAGGTTCTGTAATGCCTTCCTGATGCTTGCTTATAGGTCCTTTGCCATTGTATCCCATCTATTGCATGATCCAGAATCCTTTTCCATATTATTGTATCGGTATGGCCACCTCTAGGGTAGCAACTCTGACTTCTTCTTCTTCATCATCCTTGTATAGCCAACTAAGGATGTCCTTCTCTTTTGATTCATTGGCCAGTGTGCCCAATTGGATAAATTTTCCATAAAATTTGGTGATGGGTTGTGTTGCTTGATGTGTTGATGCAGAAGGTTGTCCATATGATTTTGGTGATATTGGCAATTTTGATAGACACATGGGTTCAAAAGAGTATTCCCCCATGCCTTGATCTTTGATTTTCATCTTTTGTTTAAAGTCTATAGATAAAGACTTGAGTTTTTCTTGATGATGATCAAATGTTGAGGAAGCTTGGGCTTCCCTATTGTGTGGAACCAGGTTGTCTTGAGCTGCCCCCATAGCATTGCAATGCTGAAAAGGGTTATTATTGGCATATATGGAAATTTCTTGTTCATTGTACGGGAACTTGATGTTGGTATTTTGGATGTGTTGCATTGGTTTTGTCATTGATGTCAACACTTGTTAACACTTGTCAACACTTATCAGCACTTGGAGATCTTTGGTTATGTTCACCGACATGTTCTGTGACTTATGCATAGTCATCGATATTTGGTTCAGTGATAGGTTATATTGTTCACCAGCACTTGGAATGACTTGGAGACTACTTGGTTATGTCAAAGACACTATTTGATCACTTGGTTTTGGCGATTTGGTTATTGATCTAATCGGGTTTTCTTATTTGTTATTACCAGAAAATAGGTCCAGGTTATGCACCGGCAAGAATATCTATTCCAGATCAGCATGCCACGTCATGAAGATGATTTATTTCTATTGTAAATGCATTGAGTCGACATGATGCATCGCATAATGATTTATTTGTAATTGATTTTATTGTAATATCTTTAGTGAGCCAACCTACTCAATTGGTCTTAGGCTATGGTATAAATGTAAGATATCATTTGTGAGATTGATATGGGAATGTAAGTAAGTGCGAATAAGGTATATGCGAAAATAAGTAGAGCTATACACGTAGACATCATTTGAAGATTGAAGGAAGGTATTGAGAAGATAATCAGAGCTTAACCGGTACTAAATCCAGCATATGAAGATGCTATTTTGAGCAGTACATTATCATTGGATTTAACCATCCAATTGTAGTTAGTGTGACTCCCATTTTGTGATTGAAAAGTGAGCTCTAGGCAACTGGCCTTTCTACATGTGTAGACTCCATATTGTACACACATACTATCTACAGTAGTATCATCTGATTGTGGGTAAGGTTTCCCACCATGGTTTTTCCCCTTACATGGTTTCCACGTACAAATATATGTGTTATGTATTGTGGATGTTATTGTCTTTCCGTTTCATGCATTAATCTTTACCGATACTACAAGTAACTGATAAACTTTCTACCAGCATAAAGTTTGGTTTACCGGTATTAAGCATTAAGTTTTGGTTAATTTAATTTTGGTTTGAATTTATTGGACAACTGATTCACCCCCCCTCTCAGTTGTCTCCAGGACCTAACAATTGGTATCAGAGCCAAGTTCTCTTTTTTCAAAAGTTTAACAGCTTGAGGAGATCTAATGTCTTCTTACTATTTCAGGAAGGACAATTTGAAACTTGATGGAATCAACTATGGCATATGGAAGATCAGGATGGAGACTCATTTGAATTGCATTGGAAAGGACATTTGGGATGTTACAAAGAATGGTTATACTACTCTTACTCAAGGGCAACCTAATCTACCAAACTTGGCTAAAGATGAGGAAAATGATTGCAAAGCAAGGGAAGCACTTTTGAGCGCATTGGCAGATCAACAAATCATGAGATTATCAGATAGATCTACTGTTAAAGCTATTTGGGACAAATTGGAGACATTGAATGAAGGATATTCCACAACCAAAATTGCAAAACTAGAATGCTTTCGGGTCAGGTATGAAAATTTGAAAATGGAAGAAGATGAAAGAATTTGTGCTTTTATGGAAAGAGTAAATGAAATTATTTTGGGTATACAATGTTGTGGAGGAACCTTAAGTGAATATGAGATTGTTTCTAAAGTTTTAAGAGCATTACCACCAGAATATAAAATGAAAGTTACTACTATAAATGAATTGAGAGCAATGCCTAATGCATCAATATCTAGAGACACTTTGGTTGGAAAAATTTCAGCTTTTGAACTTGAGGAATTTGGTCATGTTGCTACAATTAAGATAGATTTAGCTTTCAAGGCATCATCATCATCATCATCATCATCATCATCATCATCATCATCATCATCGAAATCTGATTGGAGAGCCTTTTATGCAAGAGAACTTGAAGAAATAAAAAAGGAGAATGAAGAACTTCAGCACTATTTGCAAGGAAAATGCCTAAAGGTCCAGTTGGAAATAAGTATGAAGGTAAAACACCATTTAAATGTTTTAACTGCAATAAAATTGGTCATATGGCTTCTAGGTGTCCTGATAGACAAGTGAGATTAAGAGAAGAAGCTAAAAGAACATATAAGCCTAACCCTGAATATCAGAGATACAAATTCAAGAAGAATAAAGACAAATCATGTTATTATGTTGATGAAGGAGTTACTGATGATTCTGATGAGGAACCGACAGACAATGGATGGGATTTTGTTGCTATAACAGAAGATCAACTGACACTTACTGTTCAACTGGTAGAGCAGGCCCTGGTAGCTAAAATTGAAGATACAGATGAATGGATCATTGATTCTGGATGTTCACATCATATGACTGGTGATAGAAGTAAATTCTTAACCTTTCAGGAATACAATGGAGGTCTAGTGAGATTTGGAGATGATAAAGATTGTATGATCAAAGGAAAAGGAACTATATATTTTGATGGTAAGCACAATACTGATAATGTTTACTATGTTGAAGGTTTGAAGCATAATCTTTTGAGTGTTGGTCAACTAGTTGAGAAAGAATTTCAGTTATAATTCAAGAATGGTAAATGCAAAATCTTAAACAGAACTGGTTTGGAGATGATAAAGCTTGTATGATCAAAGGAAAAGGAGCATATATTTTGATGGTAAGCACAATAATGATAATGTTTACTATGTTAAAGGTTTGAAGAATAATCTTTTGAGTGTTGGTCAATTAGTTGAGAAAGAATTTCAATTACAATTCAAGAATGGTGAATGCAAAATCTTAAACAAAACTGGTTTGAAAATTGCAACCGGTTATCAGACTAGAGGTTATATCTTTCATTTGAATAACAATAAGAAAGCATGTTTGATTGCACATATTGATGAAAGTTGGTTATGGCATAAGAGACTTTGTCATGCAAATTTTGATTGCATTGTCAAAATCAGTACAACTAAGGCAGTAAGAGATTTACCTAAGATTGTTAAACCTCACAATCCAGTATGTAAGGAATGTCAATTTGGAAAGCAAGTTAGAGCATATTTTAAGAGTATACCAAATAAATCCAATAATGCTCTTGACTTAATTCATATTTATTTATGTGGTCCAACAAGAACTAGAAGTTTACAAGGAGATAGGTATTTTATGCTAATCATTGATGACTATTCTAGAATGTGTTGGGTTACTTTTCTCAGGGAGAAATATGAAGCATTTGGGAAATTCAAACTATTCAAGGTGATGGTAGAGAATGAAATTGGTAAGAAAATCAAATGTTTGAGATCAGATCAAGGTGGTGAGTTCACATCTAAGGAATTTAATACATTCTGTGAAGTGAATGGGATCAGAAGATAGTTATCAGCACCCTGGACACCCCATCAAAATGGAGTTGTGGAAAGGAAGAACATAACTATTTTGGATGCAGCTAGAAGCATGATATCAGAAGCAAACCTACCTCATATATATTGGAGAGAAGCAGTGAATACAATAGTTTACACATTCAACAGAGTTCACATCAAGGGTGAAACCGGTAAGACCCCTCATGAACTATGGTTTGGTAATAGTCCCACTCTTAAATATTTCAGAATATTTGGAAGTAAATGCTATATTAGGAGAGATGATTATATTGGAAAATTTGATCCTAGAAGTGATGAAGGAATATTTATTGGTTATTCATCTAAGAGAAAGGCATATAGATGTTTTAACAAGAGATTGCAGAAAATTGTTGAGAGTGGAAATGTGAAGATTGATGAACAGTTTAGAGGAAATTCAAGGTCCATGGACTCTGAACCGGCAATAGAGATAATCACAAATGAACCTACTATGAGTACACTGGTATAGAATGTTGATCCAGTCACATCGGCATCATCTGAGGATTCAACAATCACTGAAGAACAACAACAAATAAAAACACCCTGGTATGTAAGGTTGAATCACTCTGGAAGTCAGATAATTGGAAATAAATATCAAGGAGCTATGACTAGAGGAAGATTGGCAAATGCAGAGGTATGTCTTATTTCTCAAATTGAACCTACAACTATTAATGATGCATGTGAAGATAACTATTGGATTAAAGTTATGGAAGATGAATTGGAACAATTGAAAAGAATAATACATGGACATTAGTTCCCCAGCCTAAAGATATAAATGTAATTGGAACTAAATGGGTTTTCAAAAATAAACTTAATGAAGATGGTAAGGTAATTAGAAACAAAGCAAGATTAGTGTGTAAGGGATATTCACAGAAAGAAGGAATTGATTGCAATGAAACCTTTGCACCGGTAGCTAGAATTGAGGCAGTCAGACTATTATTGGCTTTTGTAGCCCACAAGAACTATAAAGTATATCAAATGGATGTTAAATGTGCATTTCTAAATGGGGATCTTGAAGAAGAAGTTTATATTGAACAACCTGATGGATTTTATTTGACAAATGACAAAGACATGGTTTGTAGGTTAAGGAAAGCTCTGTATGGACTAAAGCAAGCTCCTAGAGCTTGGTATGCTAGATTGGACAAATATCTTTTGAAGCTTTATTACACTAAAGGTAATGCAGACAACAATCTATACTACAAAGTGACTAATGATGACATCTTGGTTATTGAATTTTTTGTTGATGATATAATCTTTGGAGGAGAAGATGGATTATGTAAAGACTTTTCTAATAAAATGCATCAAGAATTTGAAATGTCTATGATTGGGGAGATAAAATTCTTTTTATGATTGCAGATTTCTCAGACTGATAAAGGTATATTCTTATGTCAATCTAAGTACTTGAAGGAATTACTAAAGAAATTTGGCATGGAGAACTCAAAACCGATAAGCACACCTATGACTACAACTGATAAATTATCATTGAAGGATGAATCAACACCTGTTAATCTGACTAGATACAAATCTATGGTAGGAGGTTTACTTTATTTGACACAAATAAGACCTAATATTATGAATGCAGTATGTATTGTTTCAAGATTTCAGAGTAATCCTAAAGAAAATCATGAATCAACGGTGAAAAGGATTTTCCGGTATCTACAAGGCACTACAAATCTTGGTTTATGGTATCCTAGAGATGAAAATTTTGATTTATGTGCATATACAGATGCTAATTGGGCAGGAGATGTAGATGATAGAAAAAGTACCACCGGTAGAGCATTTTTTCTTGGTAGCAGATTAATTTCATGGTTGAGCAAGAAACAGAGTTGTACATCACTATAAACAACAAAATCAGAATATGTTGTAGCAGCAACTAATTGTACACATGTATCATGGATCAAGAAAATGTTGAAGGACATAAATGTAAAATGCAAAGAACCTATAACTATTTATTATGATAATATGGCAGCAATTGATATATCTAAGAATCTGGTATTTCACTCTAAGACTAAACATGTTTCTATCAAATTCAATTTTCTAAAAGAGAATGTTGAAGCAAAAGAAGTGAAATTGGTTTATGTGAATACTAAAGAGCAGATTGCAGATATTTTTACTGAGCCTTTGCCTAAAGAGACTTTAGAATATCTCAGAGAGAAGCTTGGGGTTCTACCCCCACCAGTAGAGACTTAGATAGTTGAAGTTTATCATCAACGGACAAAATTAACAGAGAATTTTTTTTCGGCTTTGATGAGGAGAGCTACTTCTCAGGGGGAGTAGTTTGATAAATTGGATAATTGGTATTTTGTAATAAGTTCTATGAACTATTTGCATTTATTTTTGTATTGCTTGGGCATTTGATGTCAAAGGGGAGAGATATTATGGAAAAACACATTATCCTTTGAAGGAGAGATTGTTATTTTGGGGAGAGATTGGTTCTCTCTGTATTTTGATTTCTGGTTAATGATCTCTTTGGGAGATTGTTGTTTTTGGTTTTTGGCATTTCTGTTTTGGCACTTTGATGGTTTTTCCATCTTGTGTTGCCATCAATGTCAAAGGGGGAGATTGTTGTTATTTTGGATGTGTTGCATTGGTTTTGTCATTGATGTCAACACTTGTTAACACTTGTCAACACTTATCAACACTTGGAGATCTTTGGTTATGTTCACCGACATAGTCAGTGACTTATGCACAGTCACCGATATCTGGTTCACCGACAGGTTATATTGTTCACTGACACTTGGAATGACTTGGAGACTACTTGGTTATGTCAAAGACACTATTTGATCACTTTTTTTTGGTGATTTGGTTATTGATCTAATCAGGTTTGCATATTTGTTGTTACCGGCAAATAGGTCAAGGTTATGAACCGACAAGAATATCTATTCTAGATCAGCACGACACGTCATGAAGATGATTAATTATTATTGTAAATGCATTGAGCCAACATGATGCATCGCATAATAATTTATTTGTAATTGATTTTATTGTAATATCTTTAGTGAGTCTACCTACTCAATTGGTCTTAGGTTATGGTATAAATGTAAGATCTCATTTGTGAGATTGATATGGGAATGTAAGTAAGTGCGAATAAGGTATATGCGAAAATAAGCAAAGCTATACATGCAGACTGTTTATGGTGAAAATGGAAAACAATAATAACAATATTGAAAGGCTAAATGAATTCAACCACTAAACCCTAGCCTAACAATCAACAAAGATCCACCATAACATATGAAGATTACCTAAGACAATGCAAATCACATGAAATCACAAAGATTATACCATCACATGCCCAATAGGGTTTTGATCTCCATTCTTCCTATCTCCATTGATCTTGCTTGATATATTTGCTCTCAGATTTTATATGCACAAGAGCTCAACAAAGAACGGAATGTGGTTGCAAGTAGCATCGTAGTGTAGCAAGTCTTCAAGATTAGGTCATTAACATGAGTGATTAGGGTTTGACAATGAAGAAAGCATCTTCTTAAATAGAAGACACAATATGAAATGGAGGAATAAAATTGAGAGGTGTAAAAAGAGAGGTCGGCTAGGATTAGAGGGTAGGTAAAAGAAATACCAAAATAATGAAAGAGGTAGGTAGTGTAGGAATTAAGAGATGAATGACATGTGTCATGTGTAGAAAAAGCTAATGAATTACTTAAATAAATAAAGATTTATTTAATTAATAGAAGAATTAGGATAATTAAATAAATAAAAATATTTATTTAATTTAGGAAAAGGATAATTTAAATAAATAAATGTATTTATTTAAATGAGAAATAAGGCTAGAAGAGGATAATTGAATTAATTAAATAAATAAAGATTTATTTAATTAATAGAAGAATTAGGCTTAGGTAATTAAATAAATAAAATATTTATTTAATTAGACTGGACAATTTTAGGTGTCTACACAGACATCATTTGAAGATTGAAGGAAGATATTGAGAAGATAATCAGAGCTTAACCGGTACTGAATCCAGCATATGAAGATGCTATTTTGAGAAGTACATTATCATTGAATTTAACCATCCAATTGTAGTTAGTGTGACTCCCATTTTGCGATTGAGCAATGAGCTCTACGCAACTGGCCTTTCTACATGTGTAGACTCCATATTGTACACACATACTATCTACAGTAGTATCATCTGATTGTGGGTAAGGTTTCCCACTGTGGTTTTTCTCCTTACAGGGTTTCCACATACAAATATCTATGTTATGTATTTTGGATGTTATTGTCTTTCTATTTCATGCATTAATCTTTACCGGTACTGCAATTAACTGATAAACTGTCTATCAACATAAAGTTTGGTTTACCGGTATTAAGCATTAAGTTTTGGTTAATTTAATTTTGGTTTGAATTTATTGGACAACTGATTCACCCCCCCCCCCCCCCCCCCCTCTCACTTGTCTCCGGGACCTAACACTTGATACACTGATGGTATGTCGAATGCACTGCTTGCATTTCATGTATCCAAGGACGACCCAATAGAATATTGTATGTTAAGTCTATGTCTAAGACTTGGCACATAGTGTCCTTTTGTGTTGGTCCTACCTAAATAGGTAGTATCACTATTCCTTTGGATGGCCTTTCTTCATCATCATAGGCCTTGATGGTGATCTTCTTGTTTGGATCAATAAACTACTTAGAGAAGCCCAATGCACAGATAAGCTTTAAAGTACAGATATTGAGACCAGCTCCTCCATCTATTAACAGTCTTTTAACTTGATGTTTATAGACTAAGACTTCAATGTAGAAAGGAGTGTTATGTGGATGATTCAAGGAGACATCATCGTGTTCGGAAAAAGGTAAGGTTATGAGGCCCTGTCATATGAGCCACCATGGCTTGGAATCTATCAATGTCCAGATCTTTAGGAATGTTTGTTTCAACAAGTGCTTGCTCTAAGATGTCCTTATGTTTTGGTGAGATTTTGAGTAACTCGAGTATGGATATTTCAGTGGGAGTTCTCCGCAATTGATCAACCAAATTATATTGAGTCTTGGGGATAGTTGTGGATGTGGATTTATTCCCTTTCAAGACGTATTTTTGTGCTCTGGTTGTCACATTGTTCGATGCATGTTCTTGCTTGTCCTTGATTTTTATGACATTTATTTGGTTGTCATCTGTTGATATGCGATTGATGGTGTTATTGTACATGTGATTTATACGAGCTCCTATGGTATCATTTGATGTTGAAGCTCCTCCCTTGTTGTAATTCGGAAGAGGATTTTTAAAGGTGTCATGGTCACCATTTGTTTTGAGACCATCAATCATCAAATCACCTCTATCGATCATGTCCTGAATGATGTTCTTAAGCCTCATGCAATCGTTTGTGTGATGTCCTTTGTTTCGATGAAAATCACAAAATGCGAGTCATTCCACCAAGGTGGTTTGACCTGGGGTTGAAAGTTGTTCACGACTAGCAATGTGATGATCTTATTCACCAAGAGTTCTCGAAATGCGGATTCTAAGGTTTGCCCTAATGGTGTGTAGATGCATCTATATGGGAAAGTGTTGGTGTTGCCTCTCTGGTTTGCATTATTCCCTTGGTTAGTGTTGTTGCCTTGGTTATTGTTGTTAGTGTTGTTGGTGTTTGAAGTCGAAGGTCCTTGATTTGTATTCTGTGGATAAGTGTTAGTGCCTTGATTAACACCTTTTTGATTTTTGTTAGATGATGGGTTACCTAATAAAGCCAACACTAGTTTTTTGGACTTCACATTATTAGCATCAACTACCCCATCCTTAACAAAAATTTTGTTCCTTGTCCAAAATATGGATTTGTCTAAAGTGTTGTTTTTTTTTGGATTGTTAAAGGGGTTAGTTTTTGACGAATTAATTCCTTCCTTAAAGAACTTCAATGTTCCTTTCTTGATGCAGGCTTCCTCCACTTGGATTCCATTTTCTATCAACTTGGCAAAAGATGATATGCATTGGAGCTTGAGTTGATAAATCATCTTACTATTTAGATTATTGATAAAGATCTCCATCTTTTACTTTTTAGGCATGTCTCAAGGATATCTTGAAACCATGTGTCTCCACCGCTGAAGAAACACCATGAATATTTCATTGTTCTTTTGTTTGGTGTTACACACATCCAACATGGTGATTGCATGTTGAATGTTATAGGAGTATTGCGTGATAAATTTGTTTACCAACTCATCAAATGATTTGATGAGAGGTGTGAGTTTAGATAACCACTCCATTGTTTTCCCTCCCAAAATTTTTGGGAATAGTCTCATTAAGTAAGTGTCATCATGAGAAAACTCTAGGCTTATGATACAAAATTACCGAACGTGATCACAGGGATCACTTTTACCATTGTACTTGTCATACTTTGGTATATCTGAGTCTAGGGGAAAAGGTACCATGTTCAATCTCCTGTCAAAAGGATAAGGACAGATCTCATCCAAGGAGTATCGCACAGTGGTTCCTTATTGTATGTCCTGCATTTGCCTTTGCAGCGTTTGGATTTGTTGTGTAAGAGTGACTATGGGCACATTTGTACTTCGAGGGAGAGCTTCCTCTCTCTCATTAATATTGTCTCGATTGCGGGCATGGTTGTGTTCATGGGTATTGTTTTGCTTGTGTATATTTTCCGGGTCATGTGTTTCTTCTTCTCTTTGTTGTTCTTGATAGGCATAATTTCTATACCTTGTTCTTAAAATTCTTTCGTTCATATTCCTTAAGTTTTCAATATCAAAATCTTCAGGAAATTTAACTCCTTTGCTAGTTAGCATGAGTAGATATTTTTCCTTGTCTACTTCAATGTCTTTCCATGAGCCTTTGGAATGATGGGCTTTCTTGACACTCTTGAAGAAGTATATTTGTTTCGCCCATATTGGCATACTCATCAAAAGGGTTGGATAATCTATGACCCATACTTGATTCTGGTTGTGATTCCCTTTGTTTGTTTCTCTGAGATCAAGTGACAACAGGCATTTAGTAAATTTATATCGTGATGAATTCTTTGTCCTCTATGGGAGTTCTGGGTGGTGTTGGCGGGTCGGTCGAGCTTCGTTATATGTGATACAGAACTGTGGGAATAAAGAAGGGTTGATCCTTCCTCCATGATTTAGCTATTGGTTGAATGTCGCTTTCTAAATATAATCTCTACTTCTTAAAGGTTCCTTGTCAAACTTGTTTGTTTTGCCTTGGATATACAATCGCATGTGACGCAAGAATGCACGATGTGATGCAAAGAGTTGGTGATTGATATAGAGAAATTTATTCCTTCTTGCAAGTTCCTTAGAGTTAGGTTGTCGCTTCTTCAACTTAGTTTTGTGATGAAGACTTGTTCTTCTCAAAATATGAGTGGTCATACATGAATGATCAAAGGTTTGATGTTGATGTTAGATTTGGATGCTTCATTTGAAAAACTCAAGTTTTCTTTATCAGGTAGAGGTTTAGTTTGATTCGCCTCCACGGCAAAGTGTGTCAAATGATATGGATAAAAATTTCCCGATATGGAAATTTGATTTGACAACTTAAGATTTAAACTCGGTATGTTGTTTTGATAGAAATCTGTGAGATGGTGGAACCTTCATCACTGTTATGATACTACCTGATTTTGTTGGATGAAGTCTTATCTCAAGCTAGTTTAAGATTTAAATTTTTTTCTCTAAAGATGCTTGGTTGATTTTGGAATTGTTTTCTCTGATAATTTGATTCGGATTTTGATTGCTGAGTTTGACAAAAGACCTAAAAGGGTATTCGAGACTGTTGATGAAATTTTCCTGAAATACTTGATTTGCTCTTTGTTTTTCTTGGTTTTTATCATGCGCTAATACAGAGAACTAATGCACTAATGAATGTTCTAGATGCACCACAAAAGGTTCTCTATGCGTTAAGTTGCCTCTCCTACGCGATGCCTTAAAATGTTTGAAACTGACTTGGTTGGATGAGCTACGTGCTAATATGTCCTGATTACGCACTATTTTTTGAGTTGAAAGTGCTATGATGTGTCTTAGATGTGCTCACCTGATTTTTTAATGCGCTAGGCTGGTGCCAAAAAGCGCTACTGAAAGTTTTGCCAATATGATACTAGTTATGCGCTAATATGATTGTTGAAAGTGCTATGTTTTGATTGAGATGCGCCATAGAATGGTTGACACGTGCTAGGAAGTTTCTCCTATGCGCTAAGCTGCCCTAATTTCTTTGCTTCTGTCGCTTTTGGATTTTTTATTATTACTTTTTTTTTTTAACACTTGTGTTTTGGATGGATGATTTCCTGAAAAATAAATTGTAAACACAGCATGAAAGAGATAAAAAAATTTGCCTATGCTAGACAAGTAGTGTATGTTCTATGAGGATGTGTTCAAATCCTTGATGTTTTCACTGGTTTAGATAACAATTAAGACAAATAAAGTAGACTCTTTATTCAAGGGTCATTGACAACATCATAGCCCACTAGTCTCGATACTCCGTCATCTCAAACAACAGTGTCACCCCCTAGAGGGCGCCCATTTTTTTGCCTTTTGCTAGAAATTGACTCAAAGTGAATTGCTTCACAGTTGAGTAGTTATCTTGGGAGATATATGCTGAGTGATCTTGGGGGTAGATTCTTCCCCACCCTTGCACTATGATGTTGAAAATGTCTGGTTACTAACTCGGCTCAAAGTTTCTAGTGCTAAGGTTTTTAATTAGGCTTCTGTTCGGTCTTCAGTGATAAACTCCCTTGAGAGGCTTCCCAACCTTTTGAATAAAGGCTTTACATATATCAAAGATACTAGGGGAAGGCTAATCACTGAGAAAAACTGTTGAAGGGGACTTTCGTTAGCCTCCACATTTGATTATAGTGGGTTGGAACACTTGGTGATAAAGTCATTTCCCACTTAGGTCAATCCCCTCTCACCGGCCATTAATGGTGCTCTAAGAGCAACTCGGGAGGGAAGACCTGCTAAAGGTTTTCACTAATTGAAGTAAAGAAAGCTTTTAAGAGTGGTTTGGCTTTTTGATCACCTAGTTAAGGGGAGAGCATATACCTTCCACTTTCGAGACAAAGCACACAAGTGTTCCTTTTTTATCCTTCAAAGCAATGATTTTCTAACTTCTACTTGGAGATTTTGCTCCAAAAAACATGGTGCTCTTTTTAACTCTTCATAGCAATGATTTTCTATCTAAGAAAGTGAAAATCCTAGTCAACAAAAGAAATCATGATATTGGTCAACAAAAGTAAAGTCGATACGTGAAAATTTCCTTGTTTTTGCATAAAATAAAGATGAGGTTATTTTTATCCTTTGCAAAACAAAAATGAGTTCTTTTTTTATGCACCAAAGGAATATGAAGTACTTTTTACCTTTTGCAAACTGAAAAATTAAATTTGCTTGTTCTTTTTAAACCCAAATTCAAAGTATTTTGCCTAACTTGCAAGAATGAAAAGGTTGCTTTGTTGTTCTTTTTATCCAACAATGAAGTTCTTGTTAAAACCCAAAGGAAGATCCGGTGAATTTTAAACCCAAAAGACAAGTGAGATTCTTTTCAATTTTAAAGAAAGTGAATTCTTTTTATCTAACTAAAAAGTTAGAAAGAATTAAAATTTCTATTTTAACTTATTCTAAACCTGCAAGAAATGGTTAGGTACCTGCAAGAAGAAAGTTAGTGAAAACCAGAACCTAAGGTGGGCTTACACAAGCCTAAATTTTCTCCCCTCGGTTACAGTTTTTGCCTTTTCTCTATCAGAGTCATGCTAGATTGCGACATAGATGCGCTATAGAAAGTTACTGATGTGCTAATGCAAGGTCCCGACACGCTACACTGGTTACTGAATGTTCTACACTATTGTTCCAATGTACAAAATAAAAATCAGAATGTTATGCGCTAGGGAATGGGTCTGATGCGCTAAATAGTACACCAAAAGCACTAGTGTTTTCTCCAAATGCGCTAATGAAAGGTCTTGACGCGCTAAAACATAATTCTCGTGTGCTTGCAATCTTGATCCTACATAAAAAACAATATGATTTATTGGGTTGAGCCCCACAATGGGCTCCATAAATGTGTGCAGGAAATGAGGGCAACAAAAACATGAAAGTCAATTTCAAAGTGTCCACACACCAATGAGAGTCTTGGTACAAGTTATAGGAACTATATTGAATAGCTCAACTTCTCAAGGGGTGTCCCATTGTTCTCTATCTCACAGGATCCCTAAATTCAATGTCTTTGCTCTCAAATCACTGAGAAAAGTGACTTAGGAATGAAAACTCCAAGAATGAGTGATGTTTGTTTATAAGCATGAATGCATTCCTAGATATGTATGCTATTGAAACTAGAATGATTTAAACTAGTATGAATATGATGCTATGATAAAGGTTAGTAATCCTATCCTAACAAGATATACTAGTCTAACATGGATATGCTATGATATTGAAAGTGTTTCTAAATGCTATTAAAATGATTTATCAAAGAGAGGCTAGATGATTAGCAAAATGACTATAAGTTAGATGCATAAAACTTGGATTTTAAAATGAGAAAAAGAGAGATCTATTAATAGAAAAAATAGGGCAATGGATGGTGAAGATTGGATCATCTTAACAAGGGCCATGATTGAAAGTTAATCAATCTATGTTTACAATTCTCACCAATGAAATGGTGACAATTTTCAACAAGAGGTTGCTTGAGAGGAGATGAAAGAAGCATTAAATGCTTGAGAAGACATGAAGGTTGCCTTAGGAGGTAAGGGTTAAGGTTAGACTAGGGTTATCCATTGGATAAAGCTTTTACCCAAGGGGTAAACTCTTGTGCAAGGGTTAACGGGATAACCAAGGTTAAAACCATGAATGGTTGATGAGACCCTTGGGTTAGACGAGGGTTGAGTTAGAGAGAAAGTCTCTAATCATGCAAGAAGGTTGAGTTAACCATTAATGATTAGGAAGACTTTGAGAGTTAACTTGTTGAAGACATAAAGCCTTTAATGATTTTCAAAGACTTTGGAGGCTTTGAGAAGTGACTTCTCTTTGCTTAGGATTGTGACAATATTTAGGAGATGGATTAGGCTAAATTGGAAGTGATTAGAAGTATCTAGAAGGGGTTAAAGAGGCAAGTGGGAGATGTAGGAAAATGCAAGTGGAGGAAAAAGGAATTTAATTAAAATAAAATTGTTTTATCTCAATCAAATAGATGCAACTTGCATAAATACAAGTGGGAGATTTAAATAAATAAATTAGATTTATTTATTTACAAGGATCAATTTAATTAAATGTAAATTTAATTAAAAAAAGGGGAAAAGGGGAATTAATTAAATAAAGTGATTTATTTAATTAAAGGTTAGAAAAGGCTTAGGTGAACTTAATTAAATAAATTGAGTAACTCATTTAATCAAATAGATGAATATGAAGAATTTAACTAAATAGAAAAATGAGGTTAAAATGAATATTAAATACTCACTTAGGAAAGTGGTCAGATTTATACGTCTATAGAAATAATATCAAAATTAACAAAAAGGGGATCGATCCTTTTGCATTCTAATTATACAAATCCTTATTTAATTTTGAGATGTCAAGATGAGGAGGGTCAATCTTAGATTTAATTGGTCCATGAAGGGTGAAATATAAAGAGCCCCAATTATCATCAAGACATGTGTTAGAAGAAGAAGGCACATAATAATGAGATGATGGAGTTTCTGAATTAGTAGCTTTGATTTGTTTAAAAGAGATTGAGCTAATGAAATAGAATCTAGCTTTGGGGTCTTAGGTTTTGACTATGAGACTTTATATTCTTCAATGAAGGAAGGTGTAAAATCTAACAAAACTCAATCATCTCCAAAGATCCCATTGTAGGTGACTAACATTTCATATCCACTAAATTGTTATTAATAGTAGGTGGTGGATCCACTTTTGTTGAATATGGAATCAAAGTGCTAAGAAATGTAGATGTAGGAGGTTGAGAATCAACCTCTATGTGTAAATGTCTTCTTAGATTATTATCAACCTTAATTTTATGGATTTTGTTATTATATATGAACTTTATGTTTCGACGAAGAGTAGATGGGATTGCCCCCATGGCATAAATCCATGGCCTACCTAGAAGTAGATTGTATGAAAGAACACCGAGTATGAAATGGAAGAGAATAGGTAAAGCCATGGGTATTACCTAATATGGTAGTGTGATTGTACCTAATGACTATCTACCCACATTATAAATGACAAATAGTAAGAGATTTAGGTTTAATGAGATATGCATTTATGCCAATCTAACGTAACAAGTCTATGCTACAAATGTTAAGGCTTGATTTTTGTTATCAATTAGAGTATGTTTTATCCCATTTCGATTAATGAAAACCATACTCATAAGAGGATCATTTTTTTGTTGAAATTTTGGGGAAGGTAACTGATATTGTGAGAAGATAATTTCCAAAAAAAATTCATCCAATCTAATAGAGATGCTAGATCATTAAGTCTAGTAGAAGGTGGGACAAAAATGCCCTTTGTAAGACCTGTTGGAGCATTCCATGGTATGTAGGTGAAGCTTGTGTCAAGTCTTGGAGTGAGATCTTAGTCAAAGTAGCACAAAGCTTCTTAGTAAGCTCATACTCTTTACCAACAAGTTGTGAAAGGTGAGGTTGGGAAAGGAAGAAAAGGTTGAGGAAGAACGATTGGAGCTTGTTTATTATTGTTGTTGTTACAAGTGTTACATGTGTAAGTGGCCAAATGGTAGTAAGATGATTTAAACACATTTGGATTAATATTTTTGTTTTGAGTTAGTTGTTTTCTAAAGTTAAAAATGTAACCCCAAGGCCAAGGTGGGTTTTTAACACATCTAATAGCAAAAACAAGTTTAGTTTTCTATTGGTAAAGATGAACAATAATTGGACATTTCACAAGTTCATTTTTATAACCGCAAACATAAATTGTGTTAACCAACCTTTGACAAATATATGTTTTAGGAGTCGCAAAGGAAGATTTTGTAGAGATGGGGTCATCAAGTATTACATTTAACATATCACCATAATCACACTACTAGATGACTCATCAAATGCATAAACAATTTACAGAATGAGATCCAATATGATTGGATGATATTACTTCCTCACAAAATTATACAAATGTAAGAAGAAGAGATAAGAGAAGTAGAAGAAAGGTGATGACAAGATGACAAATTCTGATTAAGGGATATAAGAAAGTCTATTTACATTGTTTGGTTTTTTAATATAAAGGAAAGGAAAAACTTGTTTAAGATCTTTATGCTTTCTAAAGATACAACAGATGCAATGTCTAATCAATGAATAAATGTATGCATCTAATCAATTATCAACTAATCAAACCTATGCGATCAAATTTTAATGCAATGACAATTAATTTGAATAAGTGCAAGTGTAAGCTAAGTTAGTTTCATCGAAATATAATATGCGAATATAAACCCTAGAATAACATGTGCAATAACCTAGGTCAAACCTTCTCCCATACAACATTAGATATGTGAGTAGGCTTAACTTGCCATCCACAAGGAAAAACAAAGTTGTCCTTAACTCACACTTCTATTTGTATATATTTTCTATGGATTGGTTGAGTGTGTGCAATGAAGTAGGCTATAGAAGGCTAAATTGAATAAGTATAACTAAATATAGAAAATAAAAAACAAAAATATAGAAGAGAGAACTACAAATCTAGAAATGAGATACAAAGAACTTGATGCTGAAATCTATTGTTGATTATGATAGAAAGAAGTGTGGGCATTATAGTAATCAATGTTGTTTTCTTAGAAGTCAGTGTTAGAAATGGATTTAGGAGGCTATTAGGTTGTCGTCCCCCCAAAAAAAGTAAATAGTGTTCAGACACTAGCGCCCAACTCTAGTGTTTGAGGGTTTTTTTGTTGTTTGAAGTCTAAGAGTTTTCATCATTGTTTGCTTGTTCATTTGTATCATTGTCACAATTGAAATGCTTTGGGTTTGCACCTACACACATGAAAGAGGAAAAAAGGTTGTGTTGTATAAGGTCTTTCCTAAGGCAAAGCTCGTGTTGGTGTTCACACCTCAAAAAAAAAAGGATGAATCAAAACTATTGCATGCTCCCTCAAGAGTAGAAGAAAATAAACAAAATAAATTGAAATGATAACTTTAGGAATGAAAGCATTGCTTTAATCTCATGTAAGATGATGCTGACTTTCTGTCATGAAGTCCCGCAAAAGGGTTATTATAACATGATAATAATGATGACTAATTAACAATAAATGATACTTGATAGTATATCATTGTATGCTTGATAATGCCTTAGACTTCTTCACTTTATTTCTCTTGAGTTCTTAGGATTGGAGAGAGAGATTCTTACAAGTTTCTTGCAAATGAGAAAGGGATTTTCTTTTGAATACAACTAAAACCTTTTCACAAGTAAATTTTTGGGAGAGGTCAATGACAATATCATATCCTTTAAGAGATTGAAACCAACATCTAAAATTTTGAATTTGGGGTCAAACTGGGAGGACATTAGTGTTAGGTGCTAGTGTCCTAGTCTTTTTGGCAATTCAAAAGTCCAAATTGAGAGGAAACTAGCACCCAATGCTACTGATGCAAGAGCATCCCTAGTCTATAAGCTATCTTGCATCAACAAAAATATTTCCTTTTAGTTTAGTTCTTGTTCAGTTCTGTGTGCAGTTTCTATGTTCCTACTGGTATGTTCCGGTGGTGGCTTGATTTTCATTGCAGATCAGATTTTTTATTTCGGGGCTTGTTTATGTTCTCAATTCCAGATTCTCAGTCCATTTGTATTCTTTTTCAGCAAGATATTGCTTCCAGTTTGACTGTTTCTCGATTTCGGAGCAGTTTTGGGCTTATCGGTTGGTTTTCTTCTCTTTGGGAGTGGTTTCTTGGCGTGTGGATCTATTTTGGGTCTTTCTTAATGTTCCTAAGTCCTTGGTTGACCTTCGTGTTGATCCACACTTCTTGATTGTTCTTTTCCAGAGGAATTTCTTTCATTTTTCGGGCCGACCTATTTACACGCTTCATTTTCTTGCATTGGTAAATGTAATCTTTTGTGGCCAACCCAGATATGTTCCGGAGGGTATATATGGTATTATGTAATCATTTGTATGGCAGTAGATTGGAATGAGGATTTAGATTCATGATTAGAGATCTAGATGACTCTAAGAGTTTTAGATGGATTATATTTGGCATGTTAGCATGCATGTAACCGGTTGATTACCGGATGTTCTATGATGAATGTATGATAATAACCGGTTGGTTATCGGAGGTTATAAGATGATAATATGATCTGATTCTATAATATTTCAATGTTTTATTGTTTCTTCTATTGTGTTACTCTTTCTGCATGAGTCGGTTAGTTATCTTTGATGATTCACCGATTATGGCTACACTAAGTGGTATTAAAGATGGTTATGAACTGGTTGGTGGAAAAGCTAGTTGTGAACCATGAGGCATTCCTTTGGGTGAACAGATCACCGAGTGGAGGTAGGTTGCGAGTGTGTTCAATAGATCATCAAGTGTGAGGCAATTGAAACCGGCAGTCAGATTGTCGAGTTGAGGTAGTTCACTGGGGTAAGGGAGGAGATGCCGCCTAGAAGGATGAACCCCCAAAGGGTAGAGCAGATGATGGAGGATTTTAAGAATGAGATGAGGAATGGGATCCAGAATGCATTGGCTAGTTTGTGGAGGAATCCAAAGTCTGAGGATGAGTATGAAGAAGTTGGAGAAGAGTTTGAGGTGGAAGAGGCTGAAAGACTGGACTATAGAAGAGAGGAAAGATTTCCAAGAGTAGTGGCACAAGTAAGTAAAAATCATAAAGTGGGGGTTTCAAAAAATTTCAGAACGCTGAATCTGGTGGATCAGAGAGTTGAAGGATTACTTTGAGTTTGAGAATGTCAAGGACCCATAGAGAATTCGGTTGGCATAGACTAAGTTGAAAGGGCATGATGCCTTATGGTGGAAATAATTGTAGAGAGATAGAATGGAGAATGGTGAAATGAAGATCACCCGATGGAGACAGATGGTTGCAATATTGAAGGCCAAGTTCATACAAGGAGACTATGAGTTGGAATTGTTCAAGAAGTTGCAGAACTTCAAGCAGAGAAACATAAGTGTGAAAGAGTATATCGAGGAATTCTACAAGGTGATGATCCGATCTAGACATAGAGAGATGGATAGAGAAAAGGTGGCGAGATACATAAATGGACTTGTATTTAACATTCAGGATGAGATGAGTATGCTAAGGATTTCCACAATTGAGGAAGCTTACCAATATTCTTTGAAGGTTGAGGAGAAGGGGAGAACAAGACAACAAAATAACCCTAGAGGAAAGGAGAGATACAAAGGACAGATGAGTACAAAGAAACAAAATATTGAAGATGAATCAAAACCTAAGTGGAATAAAGAATCGGATCAGATTACACAGAGGAAAGGTAGTGGTAGTAGCAGCAAAGAATTTCCCGACAAATTTTTCAAGTGTGGAGAAACTGGACATAGATTTTATGAATGTAAGTAGGGAATGGCAAGAAGTTGTGTGACAAATGAGGATCAAGAAGATGAAGTTACTAGAATTGACTATGCACCGGAGCAAGAAGAATCCCTTATGTTTAGAAGAGTCATGATGGAGCAAAGCAGTGAAGGTACCAGGCCTACTCAAAGAAGGAGTCTTTTTCAAGACTGTGTGCAAATCAGGTGGTAAGTGTTGCAAGGTTATCGTGGATAGTGGAAGTATTGATAATTTGGTATCTAAGGAGATGGCAGTGAAGCTTGGATTGAAGAAGCTTGAGCACCCTTGTCCTTACAAGGTAAGCTGGTTACAAGATGATCAAAAGTTAGAAGTAAAGGAGCAGTATTTGGTGAGTTTTAATATTGGACCTTTTAGAGAAGAGGTCTTGTGTGATGTTGTATCTATGAGTGCTTGTCATGTCTTCATGGGAAGACCTTGGCAGCTTGATAGAAGATCTATTTATGACTTGGAAAGAAACCTAATCACTATTGAGAAGGATGGGAAAAAGTTCACATTGGCTTCTTTGAAGGAGAAAGAGAAGGAGATGAAGAATATGAGTCTTGAGAGAAGTTGCAATACTGAGAAACTGGTTGCAGAGGTTATACCAGAAAATGGCATGAATTTGCAGAAGGATTTGATATATAAGTCTGATAGAAAGATGGAACTGGATGGTAGTAAGGTTGTGATAGTGAACCGGATGAAGTATTGTGGCAGAAATAAGTCAGAGTTACAACAGAAAGAGAGAAGTAAGAAGAGATAGTGTGTAGGTTTGAAACAAGGGAAGAGAAATAAAGAGGGTCAAGAGTTAGAGAATCTGGTTGAGGTTCCGGAGGAGCTAAGGAAGAGGTTTGCAGATAAGGAAGATGTTTGGATTAGAAATGAGAATGGAATCTATATCCCGAATCCTTTTCGATGTTCATGAGTTGCCTCTCATGGAACATCTCTTTATACCTGGGTTGTCTGATGCAGGAGCATCCCTGATCTATGAGCAATCTTGCATCAACCAAAAATATTTCCTTTCAGTTTAGTTCTTGTTCAGTTCTGTGTGCAGTTTCTGTGTTCCTACTAGTATATGTTGGGATCCAAGAACACTGAGAGGGGGGGTGAATCAATGTTCTACCAGAATGGAGAAATTTAACCTTATTAATACAACAACTCAACAACCGGTAAATGTAAAAGAATATAATAGTAAGCAACAACACAACCACAAATACAAATACCATAACACCATAAATTTATATGTGGAAAACCTCAAAGAGGAAAAACCACGATGGGATTGGAGACCCACAATATCTATCCACTTATCAGATGAATAAATATTACAGTAAGGGGCCTGCATATGTAGGAAGGCCAACAACCTAGAGCACACTACTCATCATAAAAGGAGTCTCACTAACTATAGAAAACATCAGACAACAATCTGGAATGAAGATTGAATTGCAAGTATAGCATCTCCCATGCCTGAGTATAGTTCCAGTTGAGCTCAATATTGGAGGCCTTAAACCTCTTCCACAAACCCAATTTGATCGCCTATGATTGACCAAAACCTCTGCATATGATTACAACATTGTTCACATATAGATAATCCCATAACCCATACCATACATGATCTACAAAGAGATCTTACTTCACATTTATACCAACCCGAGACCTAAACAATTAGGTTGGCCACCTAAAAGATAATACAATAAATTCATAACTTAAACCCATAATCTAATGATCAACCAAGTCAGCCTAAGACTGAAACAACATAATCCAATCAATGAATCCAACCGGTAATGCATCGGGAGCATCAGCCCACACGTTACATAAACCGGTCCATAACCTAGCAGAATAACCACCGGACCTATAATAGGTTGCTATAAGCCAAATGAAACACCATGAACAACTGGAACATGAACATGATAACAATCAACATTCAGATAACCTTCTAGAAGCTGCACCAACACCACTTATCAGATTCATCAAAAGATCTTCAACGAAGCGCTCCCGGTAAAACCCTTACCAATAACCAAAAGGCTTACTAGAATAAATGATAGTATCTGAGTCATCAAATCCCAAACCAACTGAATGTGATACACATTAGAATACATGAATAACTAATCCAAACCAATTCCATAGACCAAAGCATACCGGAGCATACCAGATCAATATCATAATTCAACCATTCTACTGGAACCAACCAAAAACTAGTTAACAACCAAAATAGCCGGTGTTGCCATCAATGACAAAACATCAATGCATCACATAATAAATTCCTCCAAATTGCCAACAATCTCCCCCTTTGGCATTTATGGCAACACTAGATGTGAAAAACATCCAAGTGCCAAGAAATGCCAAACAAGCCTCCCAAAATGGAAGACAACCACCAATATCCCCAAGATGATATGACAATAAGGTTCTGAACCAAATATCTCTGTACCAATTAACCATCCATAGACCTGAACCAAAATCCCCCAATGGGATACAACCAATCTGAAATTCAGTTCCTCCTCCTTGTGCCAATAATTTCCCCCTTAGACTGATATCTCTGTTAAGCTCTATTTTTCACATAAATATCTCTCCCCCTTTGACATCAATTCCATAAATGTGACATAAACATCAAATAAAAATCATAAATCCTCTTAACCATACAATTGACTACTCCCTCTGAGTAGTAGCACCAACACATGAATCTGGAATGAATGATACCACTTGTTACAAGTGTGGTTGTCATTGCACCAAAAGATCGACCTTTTAATGCTTGATACAACCACTAGACTTATAGAATCCATAGGATGTGGTTAAGCCATGTCACAAACCCAAGCATTGCACTGCACAACACAAGGAGACCAAGGGTGCACACCTTGCAATAATCCCCCCCCAAGTGCAAGCGAGGGGTTTGAACCTGTGACCAAGCTCTGATAATGCATATCAGACTGATGCCAATCAATATCACTTAGGTCTCTACCGGAGGGGCAGAAAACCCCAACCTGTCTCTGAAGTACTCAAATGATTCTCCAAACCAATCTGACTTCATTTGCTTCCACCTACTCCTTTAGAAAATTATACTTGATATAAATATTGGATTCTTTGATATGTCAATAGCAGCAGAGTTATTGCAATGAATAACTACCGATACATTATTATCCATCTTTATATCCTTCAACATTTGCTTCCTCCATAGAACTTGTGTACAGTTAGTAGCAGCAACAACATACTCGGCTTTAGCAGTAGATAAAGAAGTACATGACTGCTTCTTGCTGATCCATGAAACAAGTTTCTTTCAAAGAAAGAAAGTTTCATCGGATGAGCCTATCTAGTTACCTATATCCCTAGCCCAATCCACATCTAAACATGCTCATAGTGTAAAGTAATCATAAAAAAAAAACCATACTAGAAAATCTTTGAAAATATTTGAAAATCCTAGCTACCGGAGCAAGGATTCAACATAATCAATTCCTTCATTATGAGAATATCCATTGCAAATCAATCAAGCCTAGTTCCAATAACATCCAAGTCCATGTGTTGTCCTTTTCTAACTGATCCAATTCCTCTTCCATAGCTTTCATCCAACATTCATCCTTACAAGCTTCAATAACCAATGTTGGTATAATTAAAGAAATTAAGCATACCTCATCAGCTGCCAACCTTCTTCTTGTCCAATTATCTAAACTTCTAAATGATTCAACGTTACATACCTAGGAGTCTTCTGACTTTCCGTTTCTCTTCTTTGATCTTCAGTTACTGTCGGGGTAACTGTTTCAACATTCTATTTCAGTACAGGTGTTATCGGTTCAGTTATGACCATTTCCACTTCCAGTTCTCACTCTGATTTGACCTTTGTACCGCTCATCCATCTTGACATTTGTGCTCTCCACAATTATCAGCAATCTCTTGTTATAAAATCTATATGCTTTACTTTTATTAGAGTAACCAAGAAGTATCCATTCATCACATCTAGAATCAAACTTCCAATTCACTACCAAAGATTCTCAAATACTTAACTGTAGATGTATGACCAAACCATAACTCATAAAGTGTCTTATGTGTAAACCAAACTAGATCCAAGATCCAACAAATCTTTGTCGGTTAACCTTCAAACTGACTTCCAAAGCTCTAAAATAGGTTTCAAACCACTACCAAAGGCAATGCAAGATCTATCATCAATTTGCCTCCCCCTAAGGTGAATGCCTTAGTTGCCGGATGAGTTTCCTACTGGTGCAGGATCATTCTGTTCTATCAGTTGAGTAATCGAGGTATATCCTTCAAACAAATGAACATCTGGGGCAATTGATTCTGTCAGTTGATCCTCAGACTTCATAACCCACTTCTTCTCATGCTCCTTCTGAATGTCATCAACCTTCTACTTTCCCTTCTCATTAGATTTATCACTTCTTGCTGATAGGTTCTTGCTTCTACAAAATTTAGCAATATGTCCCACTTTATTGCATGCATAACAAGTGACATTGTTCTTCTGAATTGCCTTATTTTAACCTTGACCTTTACTTGACCTGCATTGATTAGCCATATGTCCAAACTTTCCACATGCATGACATTTCACATTCATTCTACAATCTTTTGTCCTATGACCATACTTCTTACAATTTGAACACTGACTAGGAACTGCATTATTATTCTGATTTTCTCTATTTCTACAATGTCTTGCCATATGAGAAAATTTATTGCAAACAAAGTATTTACCATTAAATTTATATGCATTGGGTTGCCTTACCGGTGGCTTCTGATTCTAGTTGACCTTCTGACTAGATGTCTTATCTTGATTTGTAGTATCAGAGCTTTCTCCATGCTCAAATCCAAGACCTCTAGTGTCTCCAGTGTCCCTTTGATCCTTCAATAATTCATCAAGCTTAGTAGAAATAACCTTATACTTATCTTTGTATTTATTTGTAGCATCCAGATAAACTCTTAAGACTATTACCATTCTTTCCAATTATTTCTCATTGTTCTATGATTACACCAATTCGGTTCTTAACACCTAATTCTCATGCGCCAACCTAATGCATTCCTCAGATCCATCTTTTAGAGATATAGAAAGATTTTATTCATTCTTCTTTCTATCTTCAATATCCTTGGACATCCTCATAGTTAGGGCTTTCATTTCATTCTTCATGACAATATTCCCCTGACTCGGCTTCTAACATTGTTCCTTTAAAGCATCCTTCTCTTCATCATTCTGATTTTGTAAAAGTTCCTTCCTTTTAGATTGGGAAAATGACAACCTATCCTACAGAGTAAAAATGAATTCCTTTGAAGATCTAAGTTCATCTTTCAGCTTGTGATCTTAAATTTTTCAGCTTCAAAATCTTCAAGAGCAACTTCAAGCTGCTGCTTCAAACACATCTCCATGGATTTTGGATTCAAGATCTTCCTCAAGCGGTTAAGCTTCCACAAAAAGAGGAATAGGCTCTGATACGAATTGTTGGGATCCAAGAACATTGAGAGGAGGGGTGATCAGTGTTCTACCAGAATGGAGAAATTTAACCTTATTAATACAATAACTCAGCAGCCGGTAAACATAAAAGCATATAAAAGTAAGCAACAATGCAACCACAAAGATGAATACCATAATACCACATATTTATATGCGAAAAACCTCAAAGAGGAAAAACCATGGTGGGATTCGAGACCCATAATATCTATCCATTGATCAGATGAATAAATATTACAATAAGGGGCTTGCACATGTAGGAAAGCCAATAGCCTAGAGCACACTACTAATCACAAAAGGAGTCTCACCAACTATAGAAAACATCAGACATGAATCCAGAATGAAGATTGAACTGCAAGTATAGCATCTCCCATGCCTAAGTATAGTTCTGGTTAAGCTCAATACCAGAGGCCTTAAACCTCTTCCACAAACCCAATTTGATCACCTATGATCGAACAAAACCTCTACATATGATTACAACATTGTTCGCATACAGATAGTCCCATAACCCATACCATACATGATCTAGAAAGAGTTCTTACATCACATTTATAGCAACTCGAGACCTAAACAATTAGGTCAGCCACCTAAAAGATAATACAATAAATTCATAAAACCCAAAATCTAATGATCAACCAAGTCAGCCTAAGACCAAAACAACATAATCAAATCAATGAATCCAACCGGTAATGCATCAGGAGCATCGACCCACACGTTACATAAACCGGTCCATAACCTAGTTGAATAACCATCGGACCTATAATAGGTCGCCATAAGACAAATGAAACACCACAAAAAATTGGAACACGAACATGATAACCATCAGCATCCAGATAACCTTCTAGAAGCTACACCAACACCACTTATCGGATTCATCAAAAAATCTTCAACAAAGTGTTGTCGGTAAAACCCTTACCGGTAACCAAAAGGCTTACTAGAATAAATGATAGTATCTGAGTCATCAGATCCCAAACCAACTAAATGAGATGTGCATCAGAACACATGAATAAACAATCCAAACCAATTCTATAGACCAAAGAATACCAGAGCATACCAGATCAATATCATAATCCAACCATTCTACCGGAAATCGGTAAAGAACCAAAACAACTGGTGTTTCTATCAATGACAAAACATCAATGCAACACATAATCAATTCCTCCAAATTGCCAACAGTATGTTCCAGTGGTGGCTTAATTTTCATTGTAGACTAGATTTTTGGTTTTCAGGATTGTTTATGTGCTTAATTCTAGATTCTCAGTCCATTTGAATTCTTTTCCAGAAAGATATTGCTTCTGGTTTGACTGTTTCTGGGTTCCGAAGTAGTTTTGGGCTTACTAGTTAGTTTTCAATTTTTCCGGAGTGGTTTCAAGGTGTGTGGATCTATTTTGGGTCTTGCTTAATGTTCCTAAGTCCTTGGTCAACCTTTTTGTTGATCTGCACTTCTCGGTTGTTCTTTTCCATAGGAATTTCTTTCATTCCTGGGGCCAACCTATTTACACGCTTCATTTTCCTGCATTGGTAAATGTAATATTTTGTGGGCGACCCGGATATGTTCCGGAGGGTATATATATGGCACTATTTAATCATTTGTAGGGCAGTAAATCAGAATGAGGATTTAGATTCATGACTAGAGATTTGGATGACTCTGAGAGTTCTTGATGGATTGTATCTAGCATGTTAGCCTGCATGTAACCGGTTGATTACCAGATGTTCTATGATGAATGTATGATGATAATCAGTTGGTTACCAGAGGTTATAAGATGATAATATGATCTGATTTTATAATCTTTCAATTTTTTGTTGTTGCTTCCATTCGTGTTATTCTTGTTGCATGAGTCGATGAGTTCTCTTTGAGGATTCACCGGTTATGGCTGCACTAGCTAGTGTCCAACCCTATTTGACTATTCAAAGGGCCAAGAACTATAGGATGTTATCAAGTTTTCTAATCTACTCATGAGACATGAACCTTTTCATATGATCAATCATAAGGTCCAAATGAGTTCTAAACATTGCATGAAGTTGTGAAGGGTACACAATTTATGACGATACATGATTGGTGGTGGTTTTAATTTCCTTGATGAAAAGAAAATTATATTGATGAATCGAGATGATAGGATTGTACTTTGGGGATGGGTTTGATAGGGAATTTTAGAAATTGATAAGGTAAGGCATCATGGAAGGGATTGGTTGGGATTCTTGGATTTTTATTTGGACAAGGACATGCATAAGCATGATTTAAAATGTTCACTTGACATATTTAGATTTTTTTGGATGAAATGAGGGAGGATTGATGTTTTGTGTTGTTGATAGTTAGTATGTGGATGAAATATTGGATTTGTGCACATAGATGGGGACACATCTTTGAAGTTTATGGACACAAATTTTTATTGATATGAGGGTTTGGGTTTGATGATCACATAGTCTATGATACATGTAGATGGCATGGGATTCACAACGTGGCAGGATTTCACAACTTTGTTTGTACTTTTTGGCTTAGGATTATTTACAAATAGTCTTGGGAGAAAATACTTGAGGGGATTTCATTGATTGGTGCTTGCATTGGGATGGGTTGGATTACAAATTTACTGAGGATAAGGTATAGGAATATGAGGTGGAGGCTACAAGGTATTCATAGGAAGTGGGGATTCGGGATATGGATGAGTAATTAGGAGATTGGTTTTGAGAGGTTATCTTATCACATGTGGCATGGGGATGGACAATGGATATGCATTTAGGATTTTCATATTTCTCATGCAAGTTTATTCTTGATGTTGATGGTTGATTCTTGGGTGGTTGAAGCTAGTGGAAATCCTACTTAAGGCATTTTTATCTTTATTTTCATGGGGGATTTTTTCTTGATCAAAAAGACTCTCAATGCTATCATTGTTGTTATATTCAAAGAGGTCATACCTATCTTGGTCAACAAGATTACCATCAAAATCATCAAAGAAGATATTTTTAGATTGATAAGGAGACTCATCAAAATAAAATAGATTCATGATTTTGGGTTCGAGATGGAATTTGATGAGGATTGGATATGATTATACTTGATTTGGAGGGCTTATATCTTAAGATCTATTTTAATATCAAAAGATCTTGGGAATAATTTGCTAAAACTTATATTTGGGATGAAGTTTGGAATTTGGGATTAGAGAAGTTGGATTGGAGGTGATCAAGATTGGATGGTATGGAATTTTATTTTTATTGTGGTGTGGATAATCAATAGATCAAGACCTTTGGATGGTTGTTTTTAATTTTTTACACTTAGGATAGACAAAGTTCCAATGTGAGAATTAATTTTGATTTGAATTTAGATTGCTAACTTAAGATTGGAAAAAAGTAACAATCAAGATCAATTAAAATTGGTCTTAGGGTCTTGATCTTTAATTTGGGTGTATTAGATTAGATGGTTAATTTTAATATTTAGACAAGTGGAAAGGAGTTGATTAAGATTGCCTAGTATTTTGGATTTTTCTTGATTTGGATTTGATGACATAAGATTTGGATTAGGAGGATATATATTTTTTGATTAGAAAATGGAGTTGAATTTGATTATGGATTATGAAAATTTTGGATTTATTATTTGAATGAGGGAAAGTGATTAGATTGGACTTACCTAAGTTTTTTGGATTTTGCTTGATTTGGATTCTATTATTAGAGTTTTGGATGAGGATGAAAGTTTGATTAAGATTTAGATAATTTAATGGGGATGGATGAAAGTTGTCATTTTTTATTAAGCTTATGGGATGAATGTGTAATCTTAGATATAGAATCAAAATAGGAAACAAAAAATACAAACTTAAGGATCCTATTCTAAACCAAATGAAATACTTTAGATAAAGCAAACAAGGAATAGAAAAGAAAAACAAAAATACAAAAAACTATTGTTGCATTCAATCCTTAGATATATTAGATGTAATTTTGGTGCTCTAATTAGTAGCACATAACTACAAATTTATCATTCATGCATATAAAAGTGAAGGATGAAGGGGTTGATTTATAGAGTTGGAGAGAGGAATGTGAATAGTGGAGATTCAATCTCAATGGATAGTTGGGATCAAATAAGAGAAAGGGAAATTTTTATTGACTAATAATAGTTATGGGAGTCACAAATAGGCGGGGATAAATTATATATCTCTTATTATTTATTTATTTGGATAAATAGGTGTGCATAGGGTAAAAATATTGATGACAAAATGAGAGTGTTTACAAAGGAATCTTAAGTGGATATTTTAAATTTTATCATTTATTATAAATAGATAATTGATATTATATTTATTTGTACATGGATATATGAGAAGTGAAATATATTTTCAATTTTATAATAGAAAATGAAATTTATGGAGATAATTATTCTATTAAGGATGGGTAATGAAAGGGGTATTTGGAAAGGGGCTAGGAAATAGGAATGTGTTATGACTAGGATGTGATAAGGTACTAGATGATGTTAGGATATGGTTAAAAATAAGTGTCTAAATTTTTCACCTCTTTGAATTGGTGTTGCGATAATACTAATTCAAATAATGTAGATAGAGGGACCTAGTCGGAAAAGGAAAACATGCCCTAAGTATTGGGATTTTAGGATAAATTTAGGAATACCCCCTCTAGAATAAAGTTAGGGATGGAGAAAATGAATGTTCTATCGAAATGGATGGGAGAAGGATTACATGGGTAGGGATAAAAAGTTTAGGTGCAAAAATCTCATCATCGAAGTTATTATCACCAGGGTACTTATATTGATCTATAATACTATTATCATAAACAAAAGGATTTTTTAATTGAGTGAGATAAAATATATCATCTAATGAATTTATAGTTTTAAGAGCTACTTTGGTGATAATTTTGGGTTTTGGATTGGCTTCACAAACAACAACAAGATTAGGAGTCCTATATTGCATGATAAAGTTATCAAACCAAAGATCCATGGTGTAAATGATAAAAAAACACAAGGTGCTTGGATGTAATTAAGATAATCAAATGAGTTAGATTTGACATAGATTTGATAAAATGGTGAAAGAAAAAATACTTGTGTTTACATGCTAAGGTTGATACAATGATGGTTGGAGTGGATGAGGTGAGTTTATTGAGCATGAAGGTTTGAATTGGATTAAGAGGTTTAAAATAAAACTAGATTTCATGACCTTAGTTGATTCAATGAATAAAATATGACATCTATACTTTATATATAAGCAAGCTATTATAAGGAAATGATAATAAGATAAAGGTATTGGTTTCAATTTTGAGTTTATATGGATAAAACTAAGATGATATGGATGAGTTTGACAAGTCTTTGAAATATGAAAGGTAAGATATATTATGACATTGTTTTGGATGATGAGTGATGAATCAGGATTGGTTTCAACCTCTTAGCAAGGTATGTTGTAATATTTTTAAAGTTTAATTCTCAATCTAATTAGTTTGACACTAAGATTAGGAAAATAAGGATTCAAAATTTAATCCTTGGATGTAATAGAAGAATACTAAATAAAAAAATAGACACATTAGTTTAAGTGAAGAGGTGTAGATATATTCACTACTCTCACACAAGAAAGAACATTAAGAACAAGAACAACCTAAAAATATTCAAGTGGGTGTGTTATTCCTTGTGGAATCATAATGGCTACTTCCATCTTCACTTAATCAAATTGGTGACATCCATCCAGTTAATACCATTTACCACATAATTAGATATAGATAGGGAATTTTAGGTCATGTACCATCTTATACCCTTTACATTGGAGGATAAATCCCTATCCAAAGTGAGCTCTATCTCAACATATGGAGGTACATTTGAGCACATCCCCCAATAGTGATGCATTGCAAGGGACTATAGGTAAAAGTTCTTAGGCTGATAATGATAAGATCTCTAAGGGAATTCATGAACTAAGGACTTATCTACATACATGAGATTAGGAGGGTCTCTCCTATTCTCTTCATCTCATAAGTCTATGTAGTGTCATAAATTATCATTGGACCAATTTAACCTCATGTTTGTGCCCCTACTTTAGCATGTCCTCTCCTCATCACGTTTATAGGTCCATTGTGTGCCTATTCTCTAGTTATGAGGTCATGAACACCCATTGGTGGGTCCCCTGGTGAGGTACCCCCCTAAGCCTTATCTTTCTCCCTTATGCAAAAGGACTATGGTACCCAACGTCATGGTCCCTCTCAATGGGGCCCAAATTTGAATTGGGGTAGGTGTTGTATTTCCTCGATAAGATTTGATCCCCATGGCTCCACATGACCATTGGAGGTTGGCCTAATCAGTAATTTACCTAGATAACCATATATAAAGACATTTTATCAACCTAATATCATTTATCAATTCTAAGTCTCCATCTACAATCAACTTGTGCATCTGTGAAGCATTCATTATCAATCATTTTCGGAGATCTTTGAGGCTACATATTCATCATTTAACCATTGTGGAGCAAAATTACATCATTCCTATGCAAGAATTTATGTGTGATTAGGGTTTTGTCATGTTCATGCCATTTCATACAACATATGTGATTACATTCAAAGAATAAAAGCATCATCATCAACAATTACATATCCAAGGTATGTCTATCTAGCATTTATTTTAGTATTTGCATTATTTCATTCAAGGTTAATTCCTAAATTGGGGTTTGACTTAGGCAAACCCCTATTCCCAACAATTTACCCTCTTTTCACTATGTGCAGGAATAAGTACAGAGCTGCATTTAGGAGGATCAATAGGGTTCGTAGAGATGAACAACCTTTTGACAATGAGAAATTCATAGGACTAGGGCGATGACTACCACGGTCTAGAAAAATCAGGCCAAACTTTTGGGAACAAATCCAAATAATGTTCTTCTACTCAGATCTAGGTCGATATCTCTGTACGATGACTGTAGCTCAATGTTTATGTCCGATCTCTTCAATATTGACCCATTTACCCTAATTTCAACATTTTCATAATTCAATTTAGAAAGAGGAAATATAACCCCAACCCACAAGTGGAACCTAATTAGTATTTCAAAGCTTTTTCCTTAGAGGTATTAAGCCTAGATCTATTAGGTCCCTCCCACTTTCAACATAATGGTTATTTAAGAAAAAATAGTGGTTTTATTACCTTAATTGGTGAAACCCTAATTTTTCACCATTATAGTCTCAAAAAATTAAAGGTCTTGAAGTTGTGTTAGACATGCCATTGTTGACACTTGAGGTACAACTTTCACTCTTCCCTCATTGTATACTATGTTGGAAAACATCATTGAGGTTTTTCCCTTGAGTGATTGAATCCCTAGATAGGCCATTAAAAGGGAAACAAATACAAGTATTTTTTATCTCCAAGATCACCTTACAATGTGAAGAGAGAGCACACACTTAAACCCCTAGGATAATATAACATAAATAAAACTAAAAGAGTTTTTCTAATCTTTAAGAGAGAGCATGGGGAGAGAACATACACACTCTAAAAGTTGTAAAAAATAGCCAAAAAGATTAATTCCCCTTAAAAAATAAAATATGCCTCTCTAACAAGTTACTTTAGTCTTTGACATGAAGTGCTACAATAATTATGTTAGTAGTATAAAAAATATAGCCTTTAACAAACATAAAACATGCAAGTACATGTTAGTGCAATATGATAACACCTTGAAAAAAAAAAAGAAAATATGTGAGAACACAACTAAAAAGTTATCACCAATTAACTCAATATTTTATACGTAAAAAAACAAACAAAAACCACTAAATTCCAACCTCCTATGCAAAAGTTGCATTCATTGCAAGTCTACAATGAAGGCTAAATTCAAATGCTTATACCTCAAAAATCCATAAGTTTAAAAAAAAAAAATGATTATAGCATCGTGTAATTATTTGCATTTTTCTATAATTGGTTTTCCATCCAACGATTATAAAATTTTAAAAATATAGTTTGTGAGGGCAAAGTTATGTGCATTTTTATAGAACTGATCAATTATGTGTTTGTAATGGAGAATGGGGGTACTCCTAGCCCCTAGGAGCCTGGGGCCTTATTTAACCTACATGACCAAGGGCTAACGACAACGTGTGGGTACTCAAATCAACAAGACTCCTTGTTGTGCATATGACCAAATGATAAACTTGCAAAAAAACAAATAATGGTAAATTAAATTTGATAAAATAAAACAAAGTGATATACTAGACCAATGGATGTTTCAATGCAATTTTTTTTGCATTTATAATAGCTTTATTAAGGTTTTGTAGTTCTAAAAACTTTTCAATGGAAAATCTCCCTTGTACAAGGTTACTAATTTGTGGTTTAGTGCAATCCAAAAGCAGCTGGCTCATAAATGGATGAATGTGCACAAGGAAGGCAAATTTTAAAATATTTGAAGATTTTCATCAAAGCCCTGTGTGTTTTTGTAACAACAATAATTATTTGGCAATGATTAAATAAATAGAGATTTTTAGTTAAAATGTTAGGTATTTCAACCAAAGTATAGGTGTGGTTGAACCAACAAGTGAATTTTGTGATTTAACTTGTAGCTTGGGTGTTGAAATATTGATTTGTCATAGTTTAAAGAGGCATTTTGAAGCTAAAAATATGTGACTATCGACCTATGATATGGACAATTTTCTCAATAAATAACATGGTTTGAATTAGAAGTAGATATAAGGAGGTTTTTTCTTTAGTAAATAATGGTTGTCACAATACAAATGTATGGATTTAACAAACAGGTCATCATGGTTTCAATAGTATAGAACAATTTTTAATGTCAATTCACATTGTTTTCATGTCAACAAATAAAATGTCACTATGTTGTGTTTGTCTCCTTTTTCCCTTATTTTTTGTGCACAAAAAATATCCCAAAACCCATCAAGAATTTGTTTTTGCTTTCTTTAATTATAGTGCATTATTATGAGGTGAACAAGGAAAAAAGGGTCATAAAATATTTGAAATTGTCTAGTCCACCATTGCCAAACCTTTAAAATAAAACCCTTAGAATTGTATTGAGTAGCACTAACTATTGAATTGCATCCAATATCTCTAACATTTTACTATCATCAAATTTGTAGTCAATTTATAAGAGCTATATTCTTCAAACTCCCTAAAATGAGTGTAGCATTACTAATTTCAATGAATAACTACTATTGCAAAAGTGTGACATATTGGCTTCTTTGTATTATTTTGGATCCCTTGAGTCAAGGAAGGCTCTTCAAAGTCAAAGATATTGGCATTTTAAAGGTAGTTTTGATGTCTAATGTTTAGATTTATTTAAAAGCAATTTACATGTCTAAATAGAAAGATCTGTGCCAAATTTTCAACAAAATAAAGATGATTTATGAACTTGAAACTCGAGCTACACTAAATCATGTAAACATTGACAAAAAAGAAGAAGCATAATTCAAAGATTACTCTCTTCATAATTGATTGTAGTTATAGGTAAACTCTTACAAACTTTTATCTCGTAGATTTTTTCATAATACATTATTTTTTTCAAAAACAACAAAACATTCATAAATTAATAGGGGCAAGATCTTCACACAAGGCATGCCCAAAATGACAACATTAAATATAGAAAGATTTGTATAAAGCATTCAAAACCATTAATCTACATTAAATTTGACCCACAAAAATAATGCACAAACAAAAAATAATGAAATGTTACAAAACAAATTGAATCTTTCATATGCTTTGAAATGTTGAAAATATGATATTGCATGGGCAACATAACATAAATTTGGGATGTCTTATAAAATGGCCAGGATGGAGGGATTTGTAGGTTTCCAAAAATAAAGTTCAACAATGGAGATCAAAATACGAATTGGTTGCCAATATTGAGTTGGATGGGAGGTTATGAGATGAGTGTGAGGACTATGAGAATTTATTTAATTTTAAAAAAATGTTTTTAAGAGATAATTATGAGATGGGTGGAGGAGAATGAAAGAAATATTCTTTTTTTTAGGTAGTTATTGATGGAGGATTTAATTAATTAAATTAATTAATTCATGTGCTAGAGAGGATTAGGACTAGTGAAAGATAGGTTGGGACTTAGGAAAAATTAAGTGTTTACATCTATTTTGCATCAACCTTCACATGGAGCATTTGAGAAGCTTCTGAAGATTACATCTAGGTTTTTGGATCATGTGCAAAATTTAGAGACCATCATCCTTCTTCTTGTGAATCCTTTTCTCATATGGGAAGTCACCATGCACATGTTTATGGTGTTGTTTCTTCCCAAGGGGAGAAATGTTGTTCAACATTCATGGATCATCTTCAACATCTAGTGTCAAGAATATACTAGCATTGCATGAATAAATTTAAGGGGAGGTTGCATTGTTTCTCTTCTCGTCTTAGTTTTGGGAGAGAATGTTTCATCACTTGGAGTTCGTTCCTTGTCTGTTTTTTGGTAGGTCACATATACCTTATCTCTTTTCTCTCCTATAATGGGTAGAATTCATTGTACATTATGTTAGAAGTATTCCTTAGGAGGTCATGATGATCCCTTCTATCACTTATCTTATTCATTTGTAAACTTTCATTGTATTATTTTTCTTTTGGAGAGGGGTTTTTATTTCCCATTGTATTATTCTCCTTTACTTTGTTTATGAGAAATTTGTACATGGATACCTAACATGGTCTAATAGATAGGACCCATCACCATCTTTGCATAAATTACTCCCTAAATTACACTTAAGAGAGGTGCTATTGTAAATGGTGAAATTATCTAACTAGCTAGATTTTATCCTACCTTAGAGGAGAAGTCCTATTCACATTAGTTACGTCTCAAATTAGAGACTTTTATCTTTTTGTATTGCTTCATGTGGTTGAGACACATATACTCACCTATTAAGACACCTAATTTATGCACACTTAACACATGCTCAAACACTTGTCACTTGAGCTTAAATATGTAGCACATTTAGAAGGGTAGTCGAAGTTTTACACCTACCTTCTCACCTCATCCTTTCCTATATGTGCAAGGCACTCATTATACATGTGCACACTCTAATTTTATATAATAGAGATGCTTCTTTTGTTGTCTATTGTACTATATATTTTTGTAACTTCAATCATATCATATGTAGAGCTTGTGATCACTTGACACACATGCCTTTATTGGTGTTGGTATATTGTCGCGAGATCTCAAAAATCTAGCATGGTATCAAAGAATTTTTTGGTTGAAGGTGCTACTTCCTTCTTGTGGGCATCAAATTGATCACCCTTCTTGTCCTATCAAATACCATTATTTTTTCTAAGAAATCATCATCTCTAACATGTTATTAACTTCAAAACTTGGCAAAAATTAGGTCTAATTTCTCAATGATTTTTTTAGTTATGTCAAAAAATATATTTTCCCAAGTCATAGCTCTACTACCACTTGTTATGATATTTCTTGGAAATAAAGAGAAAAATAGTAGAATAGCACACAAATTTAATGGAATGGCCTTTAATAATTATAAAATAATATATAATTTAATAGTAGAAATTATTATGGTTTGGAGAGTTTTCATTTATTTATATGCATAACTACACAAGGACACACCCTTTCATCCTAACTAGTCATATTAAGGAATAACTAAAACTAATAATGAAATTATTAAGTCTAAGAATTCCACAAGTGCTTCTCCTTCTTATACATAGGAATATATCTTATGTTAGTATCATAATATTGTTAGTACTCCCCTTTCTCTTGCAAAGTGTTTCAACCTTGCTTCTAATGTTAAGGCTAGTGCAAATGTGATTTTTTTGGGTATAAAACATATAAATCATTTTTTGGATAATGGAGGTAAATTTTTCATAAAATAAATATTTTTGGTTGTTTGATATTGGCTCCCCAATTCTTATAATGTATATCTCTTCAAACTCTACATTTTTTTTTTGAAAAAATAGGCCCAATCAACCTTTTAATTCAAGAGTTATGGACTCAAAAAGTTGGGAATTCCAAATTAGAAATGTAAAAACATCTATGACACATAAAAGAAATGTAAACACAAGTTATGCATGTTTACCAACCTATGATGCATGTTATGACATGTCATAAATAATATTTTAAATGTGGATAATGGAACAAAAATATAACACCTAAGTTAATGAGTTGATTATGATGAACTTATAGTAGGTGAAAGGAATATGTTATTTATATCTTATGGACTCATACTCAAATTTGGAAATCAAATTCTTAACTATGAATTTGGTTGCCACATTTTGGGTGGTTTTATCTCATGGTCTCCTAGTTACCATTTAATGGTTTCATGTATAGCTTCCCTTATTTATTGCATAATTGAGATGGAGCTTTTTATAGTGATTTATGTAGGTACTATTATACTACTACAATTACTCTAGACTTATGGTTATTGAGACAATTGCAAATATTTATACTTTGCCAATGTACTATAACTTTTGATTACTAAATAATACATTGATTTTCTTTGGAATGTGGGGTTTCTCTCCAAAAAGAGATTTCCTCAATTAAATCATTGTGTTCTCATATATATTTTTTGTGTTTAATATTTCTTTATAATTTTATCACAAATTTAATTTTTATACGTATCTCCACTCATATATTAGTTTAGATAACATATTCAACACCTATTGTCCCTTTCATTTTAGTATGTCCTTTATTATGTACAAAAGAAGAATTTTAGTGCATAGTTTGAAGTTCATTAAATATGATATATTCTTATTTGGGTTCTTTCTTTCATGGGTGAAATTGTCTCAGATATAAGGTTGTAATTTTTTTATAAGTGATTTAGAAGAACTATCATGAGGGTTTTTTGGTCAATTAAATGGTTTTTCCAATTCAATTACTATGGATGCACTAGAGGGCCCTCAAGTATTTTCTTAGACCTTAGTTGTAATTTCTTGACATCAAGAATGTTTATAAGATATGAAGGAAATTATGAAATACTATTATTGTATATAAGTTAGTTTATGTTATTTGGATTATAATATTTTTTACTATGAATCTTAATTACTCATGGTAAGTGGATCGTTGATTATTTTATGGGATAGAAAAAGATGGTACAAGTTGTAGCTAGTTTTAAGGTATTAGAACTATAATAGGTGGTATTAGATATGAGTGATATTCTTGGCAAGGTCTAGGTGGTGTTGTTTTTCACAACTATTATAATGGTTGAGATTAGGGCTATTTTTTGTAATGTGATGATTATTGTCATCCATGCTACCATCTAGGTGGAAAACTGTACTATAAAGGAATATGTTATCCACCAAGTCCCATGGAATTATAAGATGCATTAAAATCACTAGGCATACTTGGGAGCATTGTTGAAGGTTTCCAAATTATCTTATCCATAAATTATATGGTTTCTTCCTTATACTCTATTTCTATAGGTAATAGTCTCAAAATAATGCTCCTTAAAACATACTCCAAATATGAGATGCAATTTCCCAAATTTTCACCCAATATATTATCAATCATTAATGAATTAATAATTTTTTTTATATGATTTGAATGTGACATCAATATGCCACATTTCATTCCTACACATTTGAAATTTCATGATAAATACAATAACACTCGAGATATATAATACCAATGCACCAAGAATTGCAACACAAGTGGAAGTCTTAACCATGTCATTTGACAAAGTTTCCATGATGATCATATGAGAGGATAGAGTTTTCTTAATGCTGGAGAATACAATGCCCCAACTTACACTACCTAAGTAAAAATACAACTATCAAAAAATTTGCACTCAAGTACATAAAAACTTTTAGTTCCAAAGGATTTCCATCGCTCACATAATAGCATCAAGTTTAAAATGGCATCATTATGAGTACATCTTTTAAAATAATAGTAGTCCAATCATATGAACATGCTACATTTTAAAGCAATGCTTAGATAATAAAGAAAAATAACCTTTTTTATTAGGATTTAGGAAATTGAAGTATTATCTAATTTTATTAATTACTTGCATGGTAATCGGTTGATAAGAACCATTTGTGTATTTTATTTCACACTATTACTTTTAAATTTAAATGTGAAAATATATTTGCTTTAAAAAATTATATTTTTACTTCAAAAAATATTCATAACCATGCCCACACTTTCAATAGATAAATGTTTGACAATTATTTGAGCTAGAAAAATTCATATTTACATAATATCCTTAAATTGTTGATTTGTTTTGGTTGTTGGGTTCGACCCAATTTTAACATATGATGACTATGATAACTAAATGATTGAAAGTCAAATATGATTAATATTATAGATTTAATATTAGCTAATGCTACTATTTATTTAGATGTCAAAACGATAACAAATAAATACACTTCCTAACAAATATATCTATACTTTTTAATCTAAATAAAATTAATGAAACAATATTTATGCTTGCTTTCACATGATGGCTATGAAACAATAAAATAAAAACTATATGATATTATATGTTAAGACTTCAACACTGAGGTCAAGATGATCCCGAACTAGATTGAAAGCCTTCCACTTATGTTGCAATTCTTAAACTATGGAGCAATTCCAGCGCATCAACACTGAGGTCAAGATGATCCTGAACCAGATTGAAAGCATTCCACTTATGTTGCAATTCTTAAACTATGGAGCAATTCCAACACATCAACATTGAGGTCAAGATGATCCTAAACTAGATTGAAAGCCTGGCGTCGCTCCTTGATATGAAGGCCATTATTGATGAGGTAAAAGAGTTGAAACAAAGGATGGACATCTGTGATACCCAAATCATCAATGTTAACAAATTTTGCCTGCAAGTTCTTCACAGCTCGGCTCTAACTCTCTCCCTCATGAGAGAGCGTATTGTAGACAATGATGCTGATAAGGTGGAGGCTAGGGAGTTGTATAAGTTCATCTTCAATGAATGAAATCGGGTTGTAGATATGATTGGGGTTCGTAAGTCGACCCCTTAGGTCTTTTTTTGCTGGTTTTGGTTGGGGTTGGCTTCTCTTGTTTTGTTGGTTTGAACTCTTGGTGTATTTTGGTTCTAAAAGACTTTGGCTTTTAACTGTTTTTGTGTTGTTATAGTGTTGTTAGGGTGTTGCTAATAGTTCAGCTATGTAAAGGGTTAGTGCCCTACTTCTCCCTTCTATTTCAAAACCTAATTTAAAATTTTTTTTTTAAAAATGAAATGCTAATTAGTAAATTCTCTCTACCTAAGAAACAATCATTCTAAACAAAAATACTAACGATTTAATTTCAACCAAAGGGATAAATCAAATATAATAATTAACCACTAATAAAAAAATATTTCTTAAAGTATTAAATCTGTAGTATCGATTGTTATGATTGAAAAGGAAATTATAAATTTTTTAGTCTATTATAATTTATGACCCACTAAATAAAAACTACATTCTCTCAGTGTAAACTAACCATAATTGAATTATTTATATAAAACCTAAATCAACTCTTGCATTTCACACAGAAGGTTTTTTACTACAATTGTCTAATTATTAGACTCGATAAGTTTTTGTTGCATACATTCTTCAATTAAATGTATTTCATTTTCTAAAATTTTCTCATGTTTATTAATAGATATTGAAAATTGCAAGAAACAAGCCTCTAGTTGGTTATAATATGTGAGTTTCACATAACAGATGAACAAAGGAAATTTGCATTACTTGCCTTAAAAGGTGCATAATGTACTCACATTAATTTAAAAATCCATGTAGGAACTTTAGTGAATTTGGAATTATTTTCTATATGATAGCTTTTGCAAATTAATAGTTTCCATGACACCATGATCACCACCATGTATACCAGCATCAAAGTCCCACCTTTTCACACATATTTTCATCATAGAATCAACTACATAGGTCCCACGTCATGACTATACCTAGTAACACCATCTCTCCTCCTCAACATGACAACTAGACCAATAAATCAAGTGACTAGACCAAACCACCAAACTAAATATGCATTAACATTGAAAGGTCTATGGGTTAGACAACCCACATCCAAGTCATATATGAAGCTTGTAAGTATAGAGTGCCTACAAAACTACACAACATGTTGACATATAACAATGCAATATATAAATCCAACCATATAACGATAACCATACTAACAAAACTAAGTATCTAATGACTAAAACACTATATCACCAAGATTCAATTTTCCACAAACTCATCTAGACTCACCATAGTCACGAGAACCCATAAATAGCTTAGATGGAAATAACTTCAAAACGATCATGCCAAAATAACTCCAAACCTAATCCACTATGTAGTTCTTTGAACAAGATTTTTGTCAACTATTCGAAGTCCAAAATTTGACTCCATTTGCACAAGTTATTACTTCTCCAAGTTAAAAAAAAGGAAAATTTGAATTCCAACAAGCACTTCACTATTGAAATGCAAAGTATAGAAAAAAACAATCACACCACTGCATAGTGCTCAAAACCACCTTTCTAATTATTATAAGAAGTTGAAAAATTGACACTCTATGCCCAAGTTATTCTTTGCAAAAAACAAACTACCCATTTTGTAATGTATAGAGAAAAAATATGTCACACGACCTGGTCATGTTAGCCAAAATGGGGCCCGAGTGGATGGGAAACCCGACAGCTCTATTAAATTCAGTTTATAAAAATTCTATGCAGCAAATGAAATATGGCAGAATATTTTAAATTTTTAAATTTTGAATTAAAATGTCAAGGCAGACACATGGGGTGCATGTAATGTCCACCAAAATACCCTAGAGAAAGTAACCATCTAATATGCAAATAGAGATTTTTTTTTTTTTAACATCACTTAATGCAACATATTCAACTAACTACTCATGTGCATTTGACATCCATTAACTAGATATACATGTTTTGATCACGAACATAAACATAAAAGCGCTATACGCAAGCGGAAATAAACACAACTCTCTAATTATTCTTCCCTAGGGTATCTCAACATCATTACTTACAACATTATCAATAACATATCATCATTATTACTACCATAATCCAATGCATTCTGACTCAACTAACATTTACTTTTTCAATGCATATATAAGATCCTTCGCTAATCCAGCTACCATGATCACACCCATTAGTAATGCAAATACGAATAACCCCCTTTAAGTTTATTTTAAGAGCACCGATCCAAATATTCCTAATCCCAAATTATTTATTCAATATCTTAACATTATTATTCCATTTACAATATTATCTATCATCTCGCTAATCCATTTCAACCACAATAGACATACATATCAATAAGAACACATCAATAGTTCTAACTTCATTATTTCCATTAATGAATCATTACCCTATATACAACATGATACATCAATATGTTCCCTTACAAGTATTATAATCATGACCTAATACATCAAGGAGCATAGTTCTCAAGATAAACTTCAAGATAAAGATTGTATGTTTTCTAATATTATGGAAAACCAATATGGCTTGGAGTAGCAATCACAGGAGCTAACGTCATGTGTCATGTCATCGGAACTTCCTGCAGCCATAGACATATTGCATACTTTGTTACTACAGGAAGTCCATACTTCTTATCTCATGGAAGTGGCTCAGATCGACCTAACCACCAAGGAAGAAGTTTCCCTAGGAAAATATTTAAACATTAATAATCATCTCTCAGAGGCACAGAAGGCAACCTTGGTTGATCTACTTCAACATCATAAGTAGGCTTTTGCATGGGACTAGAGAGACATGAGGGGGTTAGATCCTAAAGTGTGTACTTATAGGATATATATCAAGGAAGAATGCAGACCATTTAACAATCACAAAGGAGGATTAATCCAGCCTTAAGAGAAATAGTTAAGGAGGAATTGCAAAAATTGTTGAATGCTGGATTTATCTATCCTATATTAGATAGTCAGTGGGTGTTACCTCTAGTTATAGTTCTTAAGAAGGGAGGTAAATGGCAAGTTTGTGTGGATTACAGGTAACCTAACTCAGCAACCAAGAAGGATCATTTTTCATTACCCTTTGTAGATCAAGTGTTAGATTCCTTGGCGGGGAAGTAGTACTTTTCATTCTTGGATGGATTTAGTGGTTACAATCAAATTAGAATAACTCCAGAAGATCAGGAAAAGACCACATTTATGTGCCCTTGGGGGACATATGTTTACTCTATTCTTCCTTTTGGGTTATGCAATGCTCCATCTACTTTCAAAAAGGTTGTCATTAGTATATTTTCAGACATCTCAAATGACTGCATGAAAATATACATGGATGATTTTACTACTTATGGTTCAGAATTTGATGAAGCATTGGAGAACTTGAAGAAAGTACTCCAAATATGTGAAGATTATAGTCTATCCCTAAATAGCGAGAAATGTTTCATGATGATGCAGGAAGGAATAGTCTTGGGACATCATATTTCTAAAGATGGCATCTAAGTTGATCCAACAAAGATAGAGGTCATTCTTAACCTTCCAATCCCAACCAAGCAAAAGGATGTAAGAAGTTTTCTTGGACATGTTGGATATTATAGAAGATTTATTAAAGACTGGTAAAATAGCAGGGCCTTTGTATTATCTCTTGTCTAAAGATTCTAAATTTGATTGGATCCCAACATGCGATAAAGCTTTCCTAAAGCTTAAAGAAACATTGATCCAGACACCAGTCCTTAAGGGCCCAAATTGGTCATTTCCTTTCTATATTCACACAGATGCATCTGACTATGGCATAGGTGTAGTTCTAGGACATAAAGAAGGTAAATTACAAAGTGCAATCTATTTTATTAGCAAAAAATTGCAGGGACCTGAGCTTAATTATACTGTCACGGAAAAAGAGATGTTGGCAATCATATATGCACTTAACAAGTTCAGGCATTATATTATAGGATATCAATTTTTTGTTCATACAGATCATACAACAATAAGATATCTTATGAATAAGTCTTTAATTATAGGAAGATTGGCCTGACGGTTGCTACTGATGTAGGAATTTGGTATTACAGTTGTTGGCAAGCTAGGGAAAGCCAATGTAGTTGCAGATTACCTTTCTAGGCTCCAACTATAGGACAATCTTGTAGCAATAGATGACTCTTTTTCCTTACGAACACTTGTTCTTAATAAATGTCTAGACCCCCGGTATGCTGATATAGCCAATTATTTAGCTGCTAATAAGTTTCCTTCTCATTTTTCTCGCAAGGAAAGAAGGTTGTTAGTTGAGAAAAGTTTCAATTTCTCTTGGATTGTTGATTGCCTATTCTACACGAGACCTGATCAAATCCTAAGAAGGTGTGTCCGAGGGGATGAAACTTATGATATTCTTCATGCATATCATGATGAGAAGCGTGGAAGACATTTTGCTGCTAAGAGAACAACAATCAAAATTCTTAGTTCAGGGTACTATTGGCCAACCTTACATACAGATGCAACTAAATACACTAGAAAATGTGATAGATGTCAAAGAATGTGGAGGCCTACCAGATCTGATGAAATGGCATTGTATCCCCAAATAATGGTTACACCATTTGACAAATGGGGATTGGATTTTGTAGGGCCAATTGACCCCCCTTCCAATGAGAAATCCTACATTCTAGTATGCACTAATTATGTCACAAAATGGGTAGAAGCAAAAGCAATGAAGCATGCTAGAGATAATAAAGTAGCTGAGTTTCTGTATGATGAAATATTTACAAGATATGGAGTGCCTAGAGAAATTGTTACAGATCAAGGAGAACAATTTACTTCCACATTAATCACAACCTTGGTTAATGAATATAATATCAAGCATAGGAAAAACACTCCAGACCATCCTCAAGCAAATGGTCAAGTAGAGGTGACTAATAGGGAAATAGAGGCTATTCTCACAAAGACAATAGTTCTCCATAGGAAAGACTGGTCAAGCAGATTTCCAGAAGCCATTTGGGCATACAGAACTACATGGAAAACAACTACTATTTTTACACCTTTTGAAATGGTGTATGGAAAGCTAGCCATGATGCCCATTGAGTTTGAACACAAAACTCTTAGGACAACTCTACAGTTGAATATAAATCTATCTGAAGCACAAAGAGCTTGAATCATGCAACTCAATGCCCTAGATGAAAAAAGAAAATTGGCTCTTCAACACACAGAGGTTGTTCAGAATCAGTGTATTCAATGGCATGATAAGTTCATTAAAGAAAGGAAATTCAAATATGGAGATTGGGCACTTTTATATGATTCAAGGTATAAAGATACAATGGGGAAGTTGTAGACTCGTTGGTTGGGTCCATATAAAATTGTTGAAGTTTTTCAAAATGGATCAATTTAGTTAGAAACTATAGACTATTAAATTTAAACTTCTGGTGAATGGTCACATATTGCATCTTTATCACAAATTTGCCACAAAAGAAGACTTCCTATAGCAGTTTGACATCCAGTCACAAGCCACAGTTCCTACAACTTCTGCAAGGGGACTTCTTGTTCCAAAGTCCTAAATCACTCTTTGCATGCAGCCATAATAAATATTTCCACATTTTGTGGGAATACCATTCTCCATTAATAAATTTTCTCGCTTCATGTCATCCTATCTCATCCCTTTTTCTACCATATCACCCACTTCACTTCACCCCACCTCGTGTTATGATTTAGTGATCGTATTGTTACAACATTAATTCACATGATTGTAGGTACATATGTTATCTATTTTTCTTTAATCATGCATTTATTTATCCATTATGACAATTATCATATGTGATTCACATAATCAGTTTTCATTAAACTCAGTTCTTTTCCACATGCGTGGACACATGTGTCACCTTCGGTTTGGGGGGGGGGGGTCTGTTATGATTAAATCTTAAGGTTTTTCACAGCTATGTGTCATGTCCATGACATTTTAGAGTGCGTCCATGTCACTTAAGGTTCGTGTTAAGTGTTTTTTTTTTTTTGAAATTATTTCAAAATGAATTTAAGATTAATGTGACAACCTATAGCAAGTGTGAGTATACTTCTCCTACCACCATTTTTATTGCAAGGTACTGTGAGATAAATTGAGACAAATGATACCCCGATAAAAATTTTAAAGGATACGGTTCATGATTTTTAAGTTTCACAAAGAATTTCGGCACTTTGCATTTGCTATAGCAGTTTAACGTGAACTTTCTTTTTCCCAAGTAGCCATGGGAGGTGCGCCTATCCGCCATGAGCTTGTAACTCATGATGCCTTGCTATAGGATAACCAGTGTGAACCTTACTTTTGAAATTATGGGTGGATTGATTATATCCTGAAATTAACAAATTTTAATGAAGAAATTGCACAAGAATTCATGTAGACATTCAGCAATGGTGAAGCTATAGTTAAGGGTTTACGGGTTGTAGCTACAGAAGAAAGGATAGAAGAGGTTATAGGGTTGCCAAGGGATGGGGGATTATTTCCTGAAGCCAAGAATGCAAGGAATGTGTAGGCAAAATTCACTCATCCAAATGATAGACCTCTTAGTGTGGATAAGCAAGGGACAAAGAGGATGTCTCTTCTAGGAGAATTGTCGCAAGTATCATATCATGTGATGAAGTATTTGACATATGACGACAAATATTCCAATCTGCACTCTATTCATTTCAAGCTATTGAGACATTTACGGCATGGGCCGAGAATAAATGTACCAAATGTTTTATATCACCTTCTTTCTATCAGTGCTAAAGAGACACATAAGTGTAGTTCACGGTATGTGAGTCATCATGGGTTAATTAAATTGTTAGTGGGATGTTCTATGAGGGATGTTTCTCAGATGAAATGGGGAGAATTTGAAGATATTAGAATATTTGGGGAAGGCAATGCCCCTGTTGTGGAGGAAGCTCCATCTCAAGAAGGAACCACTAAGGGAACCTCATCCTCTAGGGCTTCCATGGCTGCTGAACCTCTTGTTTCTAAAGAGGTTCCACCTAGCAAGAAGAAACCGTGAATGAGCCAAGTGTCAAGCCTTCTTCAACTCCAATTCAGACTAAGGCCACACTTCATAAAAAGAAGGGCAAAGCGAGAGAAGCTGCAAAGGAAGAAATTGCTGAGCGACCACAAGAGGCACAGGCTTCTCCTATAGCCAAGAAGAGAAAAATATAGAGAGATGGTTCTCCTGTAGTAGAACCTCTTGTAGCCACACAAGAACTATCATTGAGGTGAATTCATAGGGTTCAGAAAAGGTTGCCAGCAAAGTGCAGAGGAGGTTTTTTCCATTGAGCCGCCTGAGTAAGAACATGGCGGTCCCCAAGAAACTCAACCGTAGAGGAGTCAGAGTTCTGAAGGATTGACAAACCTAGCTAGAATTGCAGAAAAATTAACAGAGTCAAGAGATAAGGTTCTGAAACCCCAAGTAATTGTTCATAGTCCTCCCTCTTCTCTTACTAGCTCCTATCTATTGCTCTTTCATTTTATAGAGAATGGGAAATAGACAAAGCTAGGATGCAAGAGATAATTGATAAACAACAAAAGGAAATTGAGAAGAGAGATAAACAATTAATTGAATTGCAGACGAAGGCCGATATTGTAGTAGACATGATTCCTGAATTAATACAATGTAGGGATCCACTAAGGGTTTACGCTTTGTATTTGAAAGAACAACACCTGTGTTTTAAATTAACCCGCATTGTTAGGGATTTAAGTCCCTCTTTGGAGACCCCACGGGAATTTTATCATTCTTATAGAAGTTTTCTTGCAACCATTAAGAATTTATTGTGTAAATTGTATTTGCACAATTATATTGTCTCCTCTGATACCAAATGAAACCCCATGTTATATATTGGAGATATTCATTTGAAAGCATTAATATCCTGGATACAAAATGAAATCAGAATGGGAGAACAGTCTAGGACACACAAAGACATGGAGCTTGATTCTCCACTACCTCTTAGTGTTGAAGCTAAGGATCCACAACTCTTATATTATAACTGGCAAAAATTATTGTATAGACCCGACGTTAAGAGCCAAATTCTGCCACTCAGGGAGGAGGTGTTCCAAGATTATGAGAAGCTGATTGAGACTGAGGGCCAAATTGTAGCTATACATTTGACTCAGTGATGGAATGACCTTCCTGAAGAACTTAAACAGGGTGAGCCCCATTCCTTACTGAATTATCATGCAACAATACAAAGAACCCCCAAATATATCCATTTGGATAGAACAAAGGAAAATAATTGGTTACCCTTGATATTTCAGCCACCCATTCTCATGTGGCCACTCATAGGATGCAGGGTTTCTGATAAGCCTTATGAAGCATTGACAGAAGAAGCCAGGTGGACTAGATTGGAAAAGATGAAAGGTTTCTATTGGAACTTAGCTACACGAGGCACAAGACAGGGTACCATTGGTGATTTCAGAGTTAGTTCCCGTGTAAGGAATTTTCCTCCTGCTAGAGGAGCAACAAGAAGTTAGGTTGGGGGGAAAAATGATGAGTTGAAATAATAGCTCTTTTTGTGTCCATGTCTATTATGTTTTTCATGATTTAAGTTGTGTAATCAGACAATGTGAAGGTCAGAGGGTATATTAGAGTTTTGGCTGTGTGCATATTGAATATTAACCAAACCTGTTGAACCTTGTATTGTTTTGGCATTCTTGCAACTATGCGAATTAATATGATAATTTAATGTATGGATGAATAAATGTTATGGTTGACAGAAAATAGATATGTATGTGCTTGTGTGCTCTAACCCTTGATGGAGGAATAAATAAGTAGTTGCAGAAGCGGTCAAGCTATACCAGTTGGAGAATCGCATCATGCAAGCCGTTAGAGATGTTTCAAGGTGGTTGAGAGCATTAAAGACAATAAGGGAGATGGTGTTCGAGTGGAGTGGCTGAAGAATAGTGAGGCAATTCCAAATTTATTTATGACTGCCTTCAACAGGCGACAATCTAGTGAAAATCGTCATGCTATATTCTTGGTCGTGTAATGATGAAAGTCCCATGATCTTTGTGGTTGACCTCTTCCTTGTTGTAATAAAATTCTCTACCTATTCTCATGGGCATGGTCTAGGTAGTTAAGAGTTTGTTATAATATTCTTATAAATAAAAGTTTTGAACCTCTTCGTAGGGGTTAGACAGAGTTTTCAGAGCTAAGTAGTATTCTCCTTGTTTTATGTACCACAACAACTTTTGGAGATAATGACTAAAGTTATGTCATTCTGAGCATATAGAAGCATTTTGAAATCCGGGTACGCTCATCCAAGGGGGACCACTTGGTGATTAATCCTGTGTTACTATTGAATTAAGTTTTCTTTTGTTGTAGTAGTTGTTCTAGCAATTCACGGATCCTGCAGCCACTAGAAACAAATCTTGTGACTGTTCCTGCAGCCAAAGCAGCCATTGTAGTTCCTCTTTGCTGTTAAGATTTCATGTAGCCATTTAGTTGTTGCATCATTGTATGTTTGTCTTCATTTGCTGCAGTAGGATAGAATGGCTTTCACTAGAACTTAGTGCACAAACAGTGTTGGCCCGTTTCAAGTAATATGTCCCTGGGTTGACAAATAAATGAACCTCATCCATAGGAATGATAGCTATTCAGAATGGATGTCCAATCCCTAAGTTAAGGCTTCAAGTCTAGTTATTATCCTAATTGGCAAGGCAGACACCCTATACTCAAATTAACAAATATTTACTCTAATAGGGGTTATACAACCACAAGCATGGCTTTGATACTAAATGTTAGGAATTTCCAGCCATACAATGGCAATCTCTACATAACCCAAAAGATAAATCTATGTAAACAAGTATTCAAAATCCATATGAAAAAGAATAGACAACATACCATCAAAGATGAGACAAGATATACCTTGGAAAAACCTTCAAGTGGGAAAAACCTGTTGGCATTATGTGAATCGGTATGTGGACATAATGACATTGTATGTTGTCATTGATGTCAATATGTTGAAGAGGTGTGAACCGGCATATGTGAGAACCGGTATAACACTATGAACCGACATTTGTGCCAAAGTGAAGCGGTGTGCTTGTTCATGATGAACCAGTATATAGTTATGGGAATCAACATATGGAAGTATTGTATGACTACTGGTTGGTAGTCTCAACTTTAGGGTTTCCAGTTGATGTGCTTCAAGCCTATGTGGCTCAACCAGTGACATTGTGTGATGAGTTAGCATTGTAAAGAAGAACAAATCGTGTTGCCATGTAAGCCTATGTGCGTGAAGGATCTTGCATGAGGGAGATTGTTCCTATCTACCTCGAGAATGTGTGAAGTCTGTAAAACAGTGATAATGTGTGATGGGTTATCAGCCGCCATAAAATTGGTGGAAATGGATGATGGAGAATTTCTTGAGTTTGGATCAAGATCTGCTGCATTTAATGTAGTGTGCTCAATGGTCAGGATTGAACCGTTTGAATTCCTTAACCTAACAGGTTTAGGGTTTAGGATTTATGCTACTGAGCTATCTATTTTCCTATAAGGTCGATGTTGTCTCTTTCTGAGGTTGTTGGCAAAAGTTGTGTGTGTGTACCCAAGAGAAGGGATACATGATTCTTGCTAGACCAAAAGGAGAGAAGTGATACCTGCAGAGTGTAAGCGCAGAAGGTGAAGAGGAGCTTAAGCGGATCTGCATTGGCATTGAGTGTTGTTACCAGATCATTGTAATACTTGTTGATATCTAACCACCTCAACAATTGGAAAATCCCTTAACAGGGTAGCCTTAACCGGCTTGCTGAAAATCCTTTAACAGGGTAATTCAAAGCTACTAAGTTCGAAATCCTTTAGCTATTGAGTTCTTGAAATCCTCTAACAAGGTAACCTTTAACAAGGTTTAACCCTTAACCAGGTATTGTAGCCATCCCTTAACCGGGTGATCTCTAATAGGATTGGTTCCTAGCAGAACCTTTTGTAATGTCTCTAACTGGACAAGGCTCCTAATAGAGCAGACTTCTAAAGAGTTCAAAAATAGCTTGTGGGTATTCATCCCCATTGCAGTTTTTCCCAGTTGGGTTTCCATGTGAAAAATGTGTGTGTCATGTGTGATGCTTTTATCTTGTGATGCTTTGCTATTGTCTTTCAAGCATATGATGGTTCTGTGTTTTATGCCTGTCTATAAAACATGTTGAACTAGCTATTATTATGATCTGATGATAGATTATCTGTGTATGCATAAGGGTGAAATGGTAGTGTAGTCTTGAGTTGAGTGAAAAGCTAAGTGAGTAACCGGTTAATGCTTGTCTCAGATATTCTTAGCTTTACCGATTACCCTCTATTTCAAACCGGTGTCACTGTCTACCAGTCATTTGAAGTGTCTGCTGTCAAAGTGGTTTTGGACTGTATTTTTGTTTGTACTGATTCACCCCCCCCTCTCTCAGTACCAGTTTGGTACTATTCGTTCATCATTAAGTTATCAATTGGTATTAGAGCATCCTCTAGGTCCTCTGTGTTATAAGTGTAGACACCCAAAATTGTCCAGTCTAATTAAATAAATATTTTATTTATTTAATTACTTTAGCTTAATTCTTCTATTAATTAAATAAATCTTTATTTATTTAATTAATTCATTTATCCTCTTCTAGCCTTATTTCTCATTTAAATAAATACATTTATTTATTTAAATTATCCCTTTCCTAAATTAAATAAATATTTTATTTATTTAATTACCCTACTTCTTCTATTAATTAAATAAATCTTTATTTATTTAATTAATTCATTAACCTTTTCTACACATGACACATGTCATTCATCTCTTATTTCCTACACTACCTACCCCTTTCATTATTTTGGTATTTCTTATACCTACCCTCTAATCCTAGCCGACCTCTCTTTTTACACCTCTCAATCTTAACCCTCCATTTTCTATTGTGTCTTCTATTTAAGGAGATGCTTTCTTCATTACCAAGGACCCCTAATGACTAATTTTGGAGGACTTGGCTATACTACGATCCTACTTGCAACCACATTCCGTTCTTTGTTGAGCTCTTGTGCATACAAAAATCTGAGAGCAAGCATATCAAACAAGATCAATGGAGATAGGAAGAATGGAGATCAAAAACCCTAGTGGACATGTGATGGTATAATCTTTGTGATTTATTGAGTTATTTTGCATTGTCTTAGGTTATCTTCATATGTTATGGTGGATCTTTGTTCATTGTTAGGCTAGGGTTTGGTGGTTGAATCCATTTTAGTCTTTCAATATTGTTGTTTATTGCTATCCATTTTCACCATATACATTTTGGCACGCCCGGTGGGACTCTTGTCCCTTTGCATTTAACATTTTGTTGCAGATTTTGCATTTTTGAAGTTGCAGATCGGACGATTTCGACGACATTTTAGGTTTTTTTCGCGTCTGCGAGTGTTCGGATCGCGTTTTTGTATTTCAGAGGCGTCTGTGACATCTTTTATCGCGTCTGTGTTTCTGTCATTTTCTATTTTTGCAGGTTTCCGAAAGTCGCGTCTGTGATCCCTAATTGCGTCTGTGATCCCGAATCGCGTCTGTGAACCCTCTGATCGCGTCTGAAGAATATAGAGGCGTCTGTGTTCTGAAATCACGTCTGCAAATCACAGAACCGCGTCTGTGTCGGACAGACGCGTCTGTGTCTGGTATAACAGCGTCTGTGCATTCTGTTTTTGCAAATTTTTTTCAAGTTTTTCGATTCGGCTTTTCGGATTTTGTACTTAGGGTTTTCAGATCTGGTTTATTTTTGGCTAACCTTTGCAGATCTAGCTAACCTGGTTTGTGCAGCTTGCTTTGGAGGCAAATACGTTTTTGTTGAAGGCCCCTTTTCACAAAGTCTTTTTGGGTTTTTCTTAAAATTTACCTAACTTGTGTGTTTGCAGGAAGGGGTTATCATTTGAAACAACCCAAACTACTAACAATTTTGTTGCAGGGCCTTAGCTAGGGTTTTGTAATTTTATTTGTGTGCCTTGTCTTCATAGCTTAGCAAACACTTCAATTGGTGCACTAAAATTGAACCATTGTCTTTTGTGTCTTGAGCAATAGGCTCTTTGTGTTTATTCTTTAGAGGGCCTGTCTTCCCGTGTGGTCATTAGGACTACTAGTGAGAAGAGAACGACCCAAGTGGTAGCAAAAGAAAAGCCATCTTCTTCCAAGCCACTATAATCAAATGTATTCATGGTGAAAACTATGAATAACGTGTGCTGATTAGTTCATACCGACACTATGTCTCCCCATAAACCCGTTTGATCAAAGTTATTTGATCATTTGTAGGGCGTAACCCCTACCGGCTGGGAGCCTTCTGTATTTACAGAGCTGAAAGTGCCGCATGTATGGCCACACGAGCGGATGCCCTTACTAGTATCTCATTGTTTTAGATGCCCAAATCCTTCTAGTTGTTGAGGCAGGAGGTCGGACCTCTGGTAGCGGCCCACACACATACGGTTCTTAGTAGAGATACAAAGTTCGCCATGGGGAGTTTTCATGGGGACTGATGCTTGGCTGACCCGAGAAGTGAGTGCCGAGGGTGGAGCCAGTGAGGTCAAGCATCTAAGTATCCGCTCTGAATAGCGTAGCCTCGGGGGTAAAACCCCATGTGGGATCAACAATTATTGTCCTGGCCAGCCATAAGAATTGTGCTTGACTTATGATAAACACTCAAACAATCAAGACAAAACAGCAAAACATTGTGTCTTTTGTGTCTTCAAGTGTATGCAAAAACTTTTTACATCAAACAACACACTTTTTGGAGTCTAAACAGTCTGCAAACATTGGGTCATCAACACTGTGTCCTCTTGTCACGAAAAACAGTCGAAAAATCAGATTTGGTCACAGCAAAACAAATTCACAGATAGGAAAGATTGCACTAAGGTTACAGAAACGCGTCTGTGTCTGTTAAAACCGCGTCTGTGTCTGATAAACGCGTCTGTGAAGTACAGAATAGCGTCTGTGTTTTTATCAGCGTCTGTGTCGAACAGAGACACGTCTGTGTCTGGAAATAGCGTCTGTGAAGTATACAGGTGCGTCTGTGTCCACAATTGCAAAAATTGTCAGTCTTAGCAAACATCAACAGGAAATCTCAGAATCACGTTTGTGTCAAACAGAATAGCGTCTGTGTCTTAAAACCGCGTCTGTGAAGTATACAGAGGCGTCTGTGTCAGGATTTGAAAAAAGTTTAACAGTCAAGCAAACAAAGAAATCAGTTTCGGCACACTTGAGCTTCCTAGGTTATCTCTTCAGGTTCATCTAGCATTCAGCCTGTTCTAAGGTCTTACACAGTCCATCATTGCTTCATACCTCATTTTACAGTCATACTTGTCTAAACTTGAGTCAAAAGTCACTTGCTTGTCCTCATTATACTTTGTCAACACACTACATACTACAACACTTTGCTAAGTGATCCCTCATCAAGGTTTCTTACCTTTGGGTCTCATTTGGTCTTACTTAGAGTCAAGGTCAGCTTACCTCATCAAGAGAAACTATCCTCTCTTTGGAAGTCACACCTACTCTACAACATACATACTTGGTCTTACACTTTGGACATTGCAAGTAAACTTCAGATTCATTTACACTCCATACAACTCTTGGTCTTACATACCCTTGTCATTTTCGTCTAAGTCTCTCACATATTGGTCTAACACCTAGTTCATGGTTGAAACCCGTCTTCAAAAATCTAGGAGAAAAGCTAAAGAAGCTCAAGGACCCGTAAACATGAGTTCTTATGAGTATGACAATGATGTCTTCTACAATCCTGAGCACACTACATTACCAGACATGAATGTTTATAGACACAATCCAAATATGGAAAGCGCAAACGCTATACACAACGCTACACACAATGATAATGTGGACAATTCTTCAATACTATCAGCAGACATACAAGAATCTATAATGGATCCTCAATTCAATAGATTGGTTGAAGAGATAATGAGGAGGGATCGTCAATACTTTCTAAACATGATGGCACAAAGTGGAGCTAAGATACCACATGATTTTGACTTATCTCAACTTATGGAAAGTAGACCTTCACAACAAACTCAACCAAATAGTGGAGGACCAAATAATATGATGCCGGAGTCACCATCAGTTTTGCTTCAGAAACCAGCAATCTCACATACACAAGCTCAAATGCACGATACTTACACTCAAAGACCATCATGGAGGCCTTATGTTCAAACACATGCTCAAGATATGGGTCAACCAAGACAAATGGATACTCAAGGACTTCCTCAAAATTTTGACACAAGAAGACCTCATGCCAAAATTGGGGGCAACACAATGGAAAATGAAAGGCCCATTGAATATGGTTTATACACACAAAACAGATATGGGGTTCCTCAACAAGAAATTATGCCAAGTGCTCCATACATGTCGCAACAATATAGACCTCCATATGGACATGTCTACGATCAGTATCATCCATACATGCAACAAGCTCCCCCTCAAATGGGTGTTTCAAACATGGGATATGCTACAAGAAATCCATCTCCTCCCAAAAATAATTTGGAGCAACAAATTAGAGATCTACAAAAGAAAGTGGAAGACATGGGCACATCAAAACCCACATATACTATGAGAGATATATGCCCTTATCCCTTTGATAAGAGCATTCCCATGCCTCCGTTTCCTCCGCACTTTGCAACACCGAAATTTGACAAATATAGAGGGAGAGGAGATCCCAAGGCACACATAAGACAATTCTTCACAGCTTGCATTGAGGTAGCGGCAGAAGAAACATACTTAATGAGGTTGTTCCCACAGAGCTTAGGAGATCAAGCGATGGAATGGTTTTCTCAATTACCTCCTGGTATTAAGTCATGGGGTGACTTGGCAGAGGCATTCATTCAACATTTCTCTTACAACATTGAAACAGATGTCTCAGTTACTACCTTATGCAATACGAAACAAAAAGAAGGAGAATCTTTTGCGTCATTTTTGCAAAGATGGAGGAACTTAGCTAGCAGATGCTCTTGTGAAATCCCGCAAAAACAAATGGTGGAAATGTTCACACAAAATGTTAACAAGGCTATTGGTTATGATCTCAGAAAAGCTTGTTTGTCTACATTCAAGGATGTCATTGAAAAGGGCCTAGCAACAGAAAGAGTCTTAATTGAACAAGGAGTTATCAAACTATTCAAAGAAAACAAAGAAGACTTTAAGGGAAAAGACAAACCAAAGTTTTGGAACAAGAACAAGAACACAGTTAATGATGGTGTTGTTGATGCCAATACAGTGAGACCAAAGTTCATCTTTTCTGGATCAAATTCTACCAACAATCAAGTGAACAATCAAACAGCTTCCAAACCACGAAGGAAGTACACTCCATTGGGAGAACCACTTGAATCAGTATTCAAAAAGCTTGTAGCAAACAAAGTGATCACGGTCCCAGATTTTCCTCCATATGAACCAAAGGTAAAACCGAATTGGTGGAATGATGATGAATATTGTGAATTTCATAAGAGCAAGGGTCACAAGACAAGTAATTGCCATCGATTGAAAAACATTGTACAAGATCTCATTGACAGAGGAGATATTGAGATTGAGGGACATTCATCTAACCAAGAGCATGAGGTGTTTAAGGAACCATTCCCAAAACATGACAAGGGAAAAGGCAAAGTCACAGATGATCAAGCCAATTACACCAGAACATCTTACAATTATGATTCCACTATTAACCACATCTCAATGGACAATCATATTTCTACCATTACTATCAAAAATAAAAATCCTGAGAATCCTCCTCAGCGACCTAAAATTGTCCTAAAAGGTGTGGGATCTTCATCCGAAGCTACCTCTGAATGTCATGTTACAACCCGTCGAGGTAAGATCACATTGCCAGGAACCTCTTCTAAGAATACCAATCTTCCGTCAACTAAGCCTGAGTACGATCTTGTAGAGCAATTAGGGAAAACACCCGCACTCATCTCTATTCTTGAGCTCTTACGTATATCTCCTGCACATAAAGCTGTCCTTGACAAAACCTTGAGAGATACTGCTGTCCCTACGGATCTAAACGTGGATCAGTTTCAAGCCATGGTGGGATACCTATCCGTTCCACACTCCCTCACATTTACAGAAGCCGATGACGCCTCCATAAGTCAGCCTCACAATGCACCTCTACATATTGAAGCCTTCATACATAAACACCGGATAAAACGAGTCCTGATAGATGGAGGAGCAGGTCTTAATATTTGTACATTGAGCACCATCAGACAATTGGGATATTCTGACAAAGCTGTGAATGCTACAAACCAAATCACTATTAAGGCTTATGATGATGAAGAGCGCTCGTCCAAGGGCACGGTCATCTTACCACTCAGAATAGGGCCAGTAACAAAGGACGTGGTTTGTCAAGTCCTGGATCTAGACCTCACGTATAACATATTGCTAGGACGTCCATGGATTCATGAAATGAGAGCGGTCCCATCAACATACCATCAGTGCATAAAATTTCCTCATAATGGAGTCGAGGTAACGGTCAATGGTGATCCAAATCCATTCATATATTGCAATAACTTGAGATCACATACTGAGATTATCATTCCCAGCAATCGTGAGGCTACTCCTTCTTCAGCATATATTGATCCTGAGTCATTAAAGCCCTCGACATCCAAACAAGGTGAACTTAGAGCCAAGTTTCAAGACAAAGGCATGGGAGAATACACTCTGAATCAAACAATGTTCTTACGACAAGTCATGAACTCCCCCAAGGAATATGGGCGACCACATCCAAATAAGCAAATCTCCATCATGCTCCTCAAATGGGATCCTACCGTCTTTCAAAAATGGGGCGAACTAGAGGAAGAAAGTTTATATAAAATGCTATATAAGGACGCTGGAGATGATACACATGATCAAATTATAATACCCTGTGAAAACTATGGTAAAGGTTTCAAAATTCTGCAGAGATTCGGGTATGATGGAAAAAGTCCTCTCGGACTACGCAAAGAAGGTGTCATGGAGCCTCTACAACCTGAGCTAACTACAAGAAGGGAACGCTCTAAGGGGCTTGGTTTTCTAAACCCCAAGATTCAACACAAGAGAACAAAACAGATATGGCAAGTCAAAGTGGCTGAAGTTCAACAAGAGGATAATTATTCCACAGACTCCAATGAGTGGGAATGGGGTTCAGACAAATCCTCCAGCGATTATGAACTTAATGAGACATTTAGAGAGCCAGATGAACCTACAGAGGAGGAGGAGTTTTACAAGAAATTCAGAGTTGGTCAAGAACCGACCCATAAGGATCCCGCACAAGCTTCGTTTCAGGGCCCTAGGTCAGGATCACATAGGATGAGGACACCTGTCCCTGAGGGTGCTACTAGTGATGATAATTTGGACTCACTCACGATCGACACTGATGAGGAGAGTGCCATTGACGACCTCGATGACTACCTTGACATACCTGAATATAACCACATCTTCACTATTAGCCTTGCGGATTCTAAAAACACTAAAGACCTTCCCCTCGTTCACCCCCAACTCATTGACTGGGATCAGGATGGACCACCACAGATCGATACATTTCAAAATGACGAAGCTATTGTTGATTATCTTGGCATTCGCGATGATCTTCCTCTTGGGGACCATAAAGCAGGATACGCCATAGAGCTAAATAACATGGCATACTTTGGTGAGGGTGTCGGGCCTTCTAGTCGCAAAAATGTGAAAATAAAGACAAAACAAGGGTCTTATGGCGAAAACCACACTGTGGCGCTCTCTGACTCTAAAAAAGTAAAAAGAAAGGACGTATCTGAGGGTGAAAACCTCTCTGAGGCGCCCGAAGATGGAAGGCTTGACATTCTCCCAGCATCATACGAGGAAAAATCATCCATGTTGGTAGAGGAGACTATAAAGACAAACATTGGTACAGCCGAGGTTCCACACAACATATTTTTGGCTCAATCATTGACAGAGGCCGAGAAAGCAAGGTTCATAAGCTTCTTTAAGGCACGACAAGTCAACTTCGCATGGTCTTATGCTGATATGCCTGGACTAGACCCCGACTTAGTAATGCATCATTTAACAGTCAAACCGGGGGCAAAACCAGTAAAACAGAAATTGAGAAAAATGCATCCACAGGTGGCATTATTAGTCAAGGCAGAGCTGGAGAAATTACTAGATGTCGGATTCATACGCCCAATTGATTATCCTGAATGGATTTCCAACTTAGTGCCTGTTAGCAAACCAGATCGCAGCATCCGAATATGTACAGATTTCAGGGATATCAACAAGGCTTGTCCGAAGGATGATTTCCCATTACCAAACATTGATTTAATTGTTGATCTCACAGCAGGCCATGAGATGTTATCTTTAATGGACGGATTCTCTGGATATAATCAGATCAGGATTGCACCTGAAGATCAACATAAAACATCATTCACTTGTCCATGGGGAACCTTCTGCTGGAATGTCATGCCCTTTGGGCTGAAAAATGCAGGTGCCACGTATCAACGAGCCATGACTACTATCTTCCATGATCTCATGCATGTAAAGGTGGAAGATTATGTCGATGACCTTTTGGTTAAATCAATAGACAGAAATACACACTTGGACATACTTTCAGTTGCTTTTGATAGGCTGGAAAAATACAAGGTAAGATTAAATCCAAAGAAATGTGTCTTTGGAGTAACCTCCGGGAAGCTCCTAGGATTCATTGTGTCTAAAAGAGGAATAGAAGCGGATCCAGCAAAAGTCAAGGCTATCTTGGACATGCCGCCACCCAAGAATATCAGTCAACTTCGGTCTTTACAAGGGAGACTCCAGTCCATACGAAGATTCATAGCACAACTTGCAGATAAGTGTAATCCTTTCCAGCACCTGCTACACAAAAACATTAAGTTCAAATGGGACGAGAACTGTCAACAGGCTTTTCAGGCACTTAAAGACTATCTTTTGAACCCGCCAGTTTTGATGCCACCAATTCCGAATCAACCATTGCTACTTTACATATCAGCTACTCCAACAGCACTGGGGGCATTACTAGCACAGCAAATACCTGACGGCAAGGAAAAAGCAGTCTACTATATCAGTCGCACATTGGTGGGATATGAGCTCAACTACACACCAATTGAGCGTGCATGTCTCGCTGTGGTCTTCGCTTCACAAAAATTACGACATTATATGCTCACTCACAAGACCAAGTTGATTGCCAGAATTGATCCACTAAAATATCTGCTCAACAAAGCTACACTTACTGGGCGACTGGCCAAGTGGGTAATGATTTTGAGTGAATTCGACATAGAATACGTGGACAGAAAAGCAATCAAAGGACAAGCCATTGCAGATCAACTGGCAGATGCTCCCATGATAGATGATGTTCCTCTACAGTCAGAATTTCCAGATGAGTCCATTCTAACAATATCACCTGCAAAGCCATGGCAACTATACTTTGATGGCTCATACACACAGCACGGGGCAGGAGCGGGTATACTCTTTATAACTCCCCAAGGCGATTCTATACCAAAGTCATACCGCTTATCATTTCCTTGCACCAACAATATAGCGGAATACGAGGCATTAACAACGGGGTTAAGAATAGCAGTTCAGTGGAAGATCCAGGAACTTCGTGTTTTTGGCGATTCTCAACTTGTCATCCGTCAAGCAACTGATGATTATCAAACAAAAGATGAAAAGCTAATGCCTTACAAACAACTGGTAGATGATCTGAAACAACACTTTGCAAAGATAGAGTTTGAGCAGATACCAAGAGAACAGAATCGCGCTGCTGATGCCATGGCTACAATTGCTTCACTCATTGACCTACCACAAAATGAGACCTGTTATGAGTTCTTGGTTGACAACCTGCTGATTCCGTCATATGAGATCACTCTCACGGAAATGATATGTGTTGTTGGTCCTGAATCCCAGTTATATGGTTCCATATTCACATACCTTCGCGACAACATTTTACCTCCCGATTTATCGAACAACCAACGCCGCACTTTCATCCGCCAATCCTCCCGATACGTTATCCTAGCTGATATCCTATACCGACGAGGTCTAGATGGCACCCTCCTTAGATGTTTAGAGAGTGACGAAGCTCAGATTGCGTTACGAGAAGTGCACGAAGGGATATGTGGTCCGCATACTAGTGGTCCTACCTTGGCCAAGAAACTCATCAGGACTGGATACTACTGGCCTACTATGGAAAAAGATGCATATCAGTTTGTCAAGAGGTGTAAGCAGTGTCAAATTCATGGAGACCTCATACACGCGCCAGCACAAGAACTACAGCCCCTTGCATCTCCTTGGCCCTTTTGTCAGTGGGGACTCGATCTCATAGGCAAGATTCACCCTCCTTCTTCCAACGGACATAAATTCATTATCACAGCCACAGAGTATTTCACAAAGTGGATTGAAGCTGTGCCTCTCACACAAGTTACTGGGAAACAAATCGCTACTTTCATCCTGAACTACATCATTTGCCGATACGGGATTCCTACTTCCATTATTACCGACAACGGGCGTCCTTTCAAGAATCAGGATGTTCATGAACTCTGTGAGCGATTCCATATTTCTCATCGTTTCTCCACACCATATTACCCCCAAGGTAATGGCCAAGCTGAGGCGTCTAACAAAACAATCCTTAAAATACTTAAAAAGACAGTCGACGACGCTGGCCGTAACTGGCATGTCCAACTCAATCCCGCACTTTGGGCATATCGTACCAGTGTCCGCACACCTACAGGAGCTACACCTTACTCACTTGTCTATGGTGCTGAAGCCATCTTGCCTATTGAGGTCGAGTTACCTTCTTTACGGGTCTCCTTGAGAAACATAATCAATGATGAAGACTACAGGGTCTCTCGCTTACAAGAACTAGAACTGTTGGAGGAACGACGACACACTGCTTTTAATCATCTCAAGGCTTACCAACAACGAATGAGTCGCAGTTACAATCACAAGGTCAAGCCTCGCACATTTGAGGTAGGTGACTTAGTCCTCAGAGAGAACCCCAAGAATCAGCAAGATAGAGAAAAGAAGGGCAAATTTGAACCCAACTGGCTTGGTCCTTACATCATCACAGCAGCATATGGATCTGGGGCATATCAGCTCTCAACTACAGAAGGTGAATCTTTGGAGGACCCTATCAATAGCATGCACCTTCGCAGGTTCTACACATAAGCTCTTTTTGAGTATCCTAATGCAAAAATACAAAAAAAAATCTAAAAAATTCAAAAATACAAAAAAAAATTATAAAAACAAAAAAATTGTTACTTGGTGAAAACCTGGCAAACAGGCGCCTTGTGACAACAAAAAAATTGCAAAATCCAAAAAAGTAAAGAGAAATAATTTCGTCCAACGGCGAAAACCACTTCGGTGGCGCCCTGGGCAAGTACCATGGTGAAAACTGGGTCACCAGCGCCATGTGTAGGGACTTTGCTCCTCCCTCTTTCAGGATTCCCTTTCATTCTTTCACTTCGCACACAATCACGACCAATTCACTCACAATAAACTTACCCATGCCCATCATGGCTTGTTATTGATCTACCCGAGATTGGTTAGCCATTCATAATAAATCAGATCCTATCTGTGACTACGGCCAATTCCTGCGTCTAGTAATGGGTGTGGAACTGAGAACATCACATGTTTCGAGGAGTACAGTTTCTTTCAGCTCTCTTCAGTCTATCCGCGCACAATTCGCAATAAAGCAACATTTTGCATCGCAGATCCGCAATAAAGTTCCATCTTCTCCACAATAAGGTATCAGTTTCATGGATTCAGTCAGTTTCCAAGGAGACACAGCAGCAACAATGGGCTTCAACAAAATCAAATCTTTTAACAGACTCAGACAACATATGGTTCAGTGCTATCTATCCTTTTTGTGAAAGTGAACATTGTGACCACAATCAAAATTTGACTTAAACAAGTGACAAGAGACACAAACTTGAGGACTACAGTGGATGTGGGTGTCGAGTCTTGGTTTTCTTTTGGTTTTATCTTTTTGGTGACATGTCTTTTAGCTTTTCCGGGATGTCTTTGACTAGAGATTCTATCTCCAGGATGTCTTTGACTAGAAAGGCGAGGATGGGGTATCGTCACTTATTTGCATTTGCTGTCTGTGGATTGTCTTTTAGTAATACTATGACTTGTCCAAGGATATGAGGACACTGTGAGTCTAGTGTGAACTGGGGCATTCCTTGTTTGTGACTGTCTTATCTCCATGCAAACAGGTACAATGACTTTCTGGGCCGAACATATGCCTCGATTGTCATAACCTATTCTGCCATAATAAAGCTCAATGATGATAACGCACAAGAAGCTCTTTCACGTTCATATCTTCTGTCTTCCATCCCCCTTTCTTGATTGACTTCCATTGTCCTTCTCGAGTCCGCGTAGCCCGTTATCACATGACTGAGTATAATGACACACCAAAAACATGTGCATTTCATATAGTTGCACCTGCATCACCACATATAAGCATTTCATACATATAGATATTATAATGGCATCACATCCTGCATACAACACATGTTAGCACATCTCACATTTTCATTATATAAATAATCATTTGCATCACATACATTTTCATTTGCATCATGCATCACATATACAACATAAAAGAACAAAAATATATGGCCTTGCATCATATAAGCATCCATATCATAAAACATGCATCACATAAGAACATCTCATCACACAAGGTACACATGCATATAGCTGCCGCAAAAGATGAATCATCTCATATATATAATCAATCAAATGTGTCATAATACAATGATGTCAAAAGAATCATATGGCTACAAAAGAATCACCCGCAGGTGTCTACAATACAACAATGATACATCTACTGATACAATGGGAGCCCACTATAGCTATGAGGAACTCCCTCCCTCGGAGCCACCTCGCCTCGACGGAGTCTGAGCTGTAGATGGCCCTGCCCCTGGATCCCCCTGTCCCTCTGGTGGTGGTGGAGGCCCCATAACCCCACCGCTGGATGCCTGTCTCCTGCGGCTCCCTCCCGTAGCCGTCGCTGTACGCGACGACCTCTGGAAGCTCCTAGCCCGCTGCTCCGCTGGCACGGCTGCATAATACAGATCCCTCCAGTAGGCGATCTCCTCTCCCGCTCGCAAAACATAGGCGTAGCCTGCCCCTGCATCCTCTGCTGCTCGCCTACCTGCCCTCAGAGCTGTCTCGGCCTCGGTATATCTCTGGATGGCCTGATCCCTCTCCCGCTCTGTGTCTCGGACCCTGATCCTGAGGTGGTTCCTCTCTCGAACCAAATCCTCAATCTCATCTGCCTGGCCCTGGCAGATCTCCCGCAGCCTCACCACCTCATCCTCCTCGGAGTCTCCGCTCTCCGCCCCTGCCTGTGGCTCCCCCTCTACAGGTGCCTGTCCCTGTGCCTCTGCCTGCACCTGTCCCTGTGCCTGTATAGGTACCTGTGGCTGTACCTGTCTCTGTCCCTCTCTGGGGCCCTGTGCTGCTGGCACCTGTAGGGGCAGTCCACCCCGTCCTCTCACCACTGGAGCTGCTCTCTCCTGACCTCCCTCCCTCCGAGGTGCTACCCGTCTCTCTCCCACCACTCCCCTCCGCCTCCGCCGGCCCCTACCTGCATCCCCTCCTCCCTCATCATCATCTCCTCCACCCTCTCCATCCACTGGCTCTGCCGGATCTGTCAACCTCGGAAATGGATGCTCTGCCCAGTACGCAGAGTACTCTGCGTCCATCCCTGCATCATCTACCTCTGGCCACATGTCCCATGGCATCGGCATCATCTCTGCTAGCTGCATCACTGCCTGATCATAAGATAGCAGTGGGCCAAACTGCACCTGATCTCTAACAGTACGGGCATACATACCCGAGCCTCGGGGCATCCTCTGAATCCGGCCATACTGCCTGCATACCCTATCCACCAGCTGTCTCTCTAATATATAGGGCGTCCGCCCAATCAGGTACCTGCTCCGGAAGGTGTAGGGTAGCTCCAGTGCATCATCACCCCACTCCTCGCACCCCAGGTACGGCCTCCAGATCACCATATCAATGTCATCAATGACTCTCCTCCAGTGCTCCACTCTCCCAATCCGAGGCTGGGATGTGATCATGGCATACAAATGAACAAAACTCTGTCCCTGTCCTCTGCCTCTGAAATGAATCGGCCTCGTCACTGGAAGGTGCTCATAGGCCCACACCTGCAATAGAGTCACACCGCAGCCCAGCCCCACTGATCCGTGGTATACAAACTGATGCAGCTCATAGTACAAATGTGCTAGGACACATGGCCCCCATGCATACCTAGTGTGCTCTGCCATCAGCGTCTCCAAGGCCCCTCCCCAGCCCACTGCCAATCCTCGTGTGGCCCTGTCTGGACACAGGTATCCACTGATAACTCCCCCAATAACTGCCGGCAATGCCAATCCTGTGGCAGTCATGGTGTCCCAGGCTACATGCCCTGCTCTCATCTCCAACTCAGGATCCTGAAAAACCCGTCTCAAGGCCTCCCTGTCACCGTCACGGTCGTAGGGGATCAACTCTCCATCAATGGGGATATGCAGTATCCTGTAGACATCCTCTAGTGTCACTGTCATCTCACCCATCGGCAGGTGAAACGTGCATGTCTCTGAGTGCCATCTCTCGGCCAATGCAGTCAGCAACCCCATGTTTGCCCGAAACTCAGGCACATAGAGCATATATGTGAGACCCATCTCCTCAATGGAAATCATGTCCTGGATGGACAACTCTGGACGCAGTCTCTGAGTCGATGGGAATCTCTCCCGTGACTCCAACATCGGCAAATACTCCTGCAGTCAAGCAAATCAATCTTGTCAGTTATCGTGGCATTCACTGTTTATCACAAAATGCTACTCGCTACCCAAATGCATATGGCTATCTACCCTAGTGACACTCACTGTTCATCACAAAGTGTTGCTATTTATCCTAGTAGTGCTCACTGTTCATCACAAAGTACTACGTGTGTGACATTCCTTGTTCATCACAAAGTGTCACTCACATTCGCACTCCCTGTTCATCACAAAGTGCTGCTTATCCTGGTGCTCCCTGTTCATCACAAAGTGCCTTGATCTATCCTAGTCTTCCTAGAGGACCTGCTTGAGTGTATCCTCTCAGCAGCTTATCCAATCGACAGCGTATGTTCATCACAGAACTGCCGATTTGACCTAAAGGACTAAAACCATGCATTTAAACACATAAACGCACTTTTTCAACACACACGCGCTTTTAACTCATAAACGCGCTTATAGACTGCACAAACGCGTCCGCATTCAACACAAACGCGGTTACAGGCACAGACGCGCCTGGACCCGACACAGACGCGCCTGTTGGACACAGACGCGCCTGGCGCTGACACAGACGCGGTTGCGCGTTTTTGCACTTTTAAACTACCCTATTTCTAGCGCATTTATTGCTCCTAAACATGCATTAATGACAAAACTTGAAATGCGTGAAAGTACGAGGAGGTTTTCGGGTACTTACCGGCTCTCCTGCATCGGCTGGTCGCTGGAATCGGCGGACACGATCGAATCTATGAACGAATGCCATCGCTGCTGACTGCTGCTGCTCTTTTCTCGCTCTGCACTGTGATCTTCTATGGGTGTGGATGACAATGAGGATGTCTTTTGCCCGTGGTTTATCTTATAGCCTACCCTAGCCCTCGCCCTCATTTTCCCGAGTCAGTCTTCCTCATCCCGTGACCTTGTCACTTTATCCAATCAGTCCATTCTTTCCCATCTTTCTTATCGCGAGATTGTCTGCAATCTTTCCAGACTTTTTCATCCAATCTCTCGAGGGGGCATATCGTTCCCATCCTGGGGCAACTCTGTATCAGTTCATCTTATCTTCTTTGAAACAACGCGACAAGCCGCATTGTCTCAAAGAGGGGCAAAATGTAGACACCCAAAATTGTCCAGTCTAATTAAATAAATATTTTATTTATTTAATTACTTTAGCTTAATTCTTCTATTAATTAAATAAATCTTTATTTATTTAATTAATTCATTTATCCTCTTCTAGCCTTATTTCTCATTTAAATAAATACATTTATTTATTTAAATTATCCCTTTCCTAAATTAAATAAATATTTTATTTATTTAATTACCCTACTTCTTCTATTAATTAAATAAATCTTTATTTATTTAATTAATTCATTAACCTTTTCTACACATGACACATGTCATTCATCTCTTATTTCCTACACTACCTACCCCTTTCATTATTTTGGTATTTCTTATACCTACCCTCTAATCCTAGCCGACCTCTCTTTTTACACCTCTCAATCTTAACCCTCCATTTTCTATTGTGTCTTCTATTTAAGGAGATGCTTTCTTCATTACCAAGGACCCCTAATGACTAATTTTGGAGGACTTGGCTATACTACGATCCTACTTGCAACCACATTCCGTTCTTTGTTGAGCTCTTGTGCATACAAAAATCTGAGAGCAAGCATATCAAACAAGATCAATGGAGATAGGAAGAATGGAGATCAAAAACCCTAGTGGACATGTGATGGTATAATCTTTGTGATTTATTGAGTTATTTTGCATTGTCTTAGGTTATCTTCATATGTTATGGTGGATCTTTGTTCATTGTTAGGCTAGGGTTTGGTGGTTGAATCCATTTTAGTCTTTCAATATTGTTGTTTATTGCTATCCATTTTCACCATATACAATAAGCTTAACCACTTGAGGTAAAGATCCCAGTCAAATGATGAAGAGGGAAGGTCCAAAGTTTAACAGAGAAAATTTCAGTATATGGAAAGATAGAATGAAGATATTCATCAGTAGCATGGGTGCTCAACACTAGAGCTATGTTGAGACTGTCTATGTTGCTCCTACTGGTACTCTTACCGATGACCAAAAGAGAGAGATGCAGGAGAATGGGCAAGTCATGGAAGCCCTAATTAGTCATTTATCTGACATCAAGTTTATTGATGTTCAGGATAAGGTAAATCCCAAAGAGGTATGGGATACTCTTGAAAATATCTATGGCGGTGATGAGCATGTAAAACAGACTAAGGAAGAAAGCCTTAGAGGGAAGTTTGAAGATATGGAGATGGTTGAAGGTGAGACCATTCAATAGTATGGAATAAGGATCAAAACCGTTCTTGGGAATATCAAGAGTGTAGGTGGTAAAATAGAAGATGCCATTGTGGTAAGCAAAGTCTTGAGACCCTATTGTCGGTCTATGTAATAAGGGTTGTTGCTATTTAGGAGCTGAGATCAATAGACAAGACTAAGGTATCTTTAGACTCCATCATAGCAAAGTTGACAACCTATGAGCTAAATAGTTTTGATGGCAGTGTTCAAAAGACTGAATTGGCTTTTAAAGCTTCTGCTATACCATCTAGAAAAGGAAAAGAAGCTAGCACTAGTGGTGAACCAAGACAGAGCAGAGAAATAGATGATGAGGAGATTTTGATGGCATTTGAAGCTCTCCTTGCTAGGAAACTTCCTAAAGGAACCGGCAAATACAAAGGTAAGCTACCTTTGAAATGATTTTCTTGCAACCGAATAGGACATATTGCTGTAAATTGTCCTAATGGCAACAACAAGGACAAACCGGAAAGGTTCAAGAAATTCAAAGGAGGAAACCAGAGAAACTATTTTGTGGTAGTTGATGAAGGTGTCACAGATGAAGAATCAGAGGATGAAGAAAATGAAGATATTGTGTTTGTTGTTGTCAAGGAAGATGTGTCATACAAGAAGGCTCTTGTCTCCCGGTTTGATAATTCCAATGAGTGGATCATTGACAGTGGCTATTCTCCCCATATGACTAGTGACCGGAGCAAGTTTCTATCCTTGGAAGAGTATGATGGTGGTGTGGTTTTCTTTGGCAATGATGCACCATGCATGGTCAAAGGCAGAGGGTCCATCTCTCTGAATGGAAAGAGTAGTGCTGACAATGTGTATTGGGTTGATGGTCTCAGACACAACCTTCTGAGTGTTGCCCAGTTGAATGACAGTGACCTCACTCTGAAATTCAAGAATGGAATTTGTAGAATTAAAGGAAAGAATGGTGAATTGGTGGCCATCGACATGTAGACCAAAGGTAACCTATTTCATTTGAAATCAAATATAAGTACATGTCTTATAGAAAAATTTGATGATAGCTGGATATGGCATAGGAGACTCTGCCATGTAAACATTAATAACATTGTGAAAGCTAGTAAGATCAAGGCAGTTAGAGGATTGTCGGTGCTAAGCAAACTGGATAATACCTTGTGTAGAGAGTGTCAACTGGGGAAAATGCCTTCCTCAACCTATAAAGGTAAATCTTTCACTGCTAACAACTTGCTTGATCTTGTGCATACTGATTTGTGTGGTCCCATGAAAACTAGAAGTGTGCAGGGTGATAGGTACTTCATGATTCTCACTGATGACTGCTCAAGAATGATGTGGGTCACATTCTTGACAGACAAGTTTGAAGCCTTTGTAAAGTTCAAAGATTTCAGAGCTTTAGTTGAGAAGGAAAGTGGTAAATGGATCAAGTGCCTGAGAACTGATCAAGGAGGGGAATTCACTTCCGGTGAATTCAACAAGTACTGCGAAGAACATGGCATCAAGAGGTAATTGTCTGCCCCCTGGACTCCACAGCAGAATGGCCTAGCAAAAAGGAATAACCGGACTGTGGTTGAAGCAGCTAGAACCATGTTGATTCAAGGAAAGGTAGCTCACACCTTTTGGAGAGAAGCGGTGAGCACTGCTGTCTACACAATGAACCGGGTACTCATCAAGAAAGGTAGGAAGAAAACTCCTTATGAGTATTGGACCGGTAAGACACCTGTGGTTAGCTACTTTAGAGTGTTTGGTAGCAAATGTTACATCAAGAGGAGTGAACACCAAAGCAAATTTGATGTGAAATGTGATGAGAGAATATTCCTTGGATATTCCACCAAGAGCAAAGCTCTCAAGTGTTTCAACAATAGGACTTAGAGAATTATGGAAAGTATCAATGTAAGAGTTGATGAAACCTCTGAGAAAACTAAGGAAACCGGTAGTGAGCAAGCGGTAAACGAACCGGTTGCAACCTTCTGGGAACTAGTTGTCAGTCAACCGAGTACCAATAATAGTGTTCCTACATCAGAAAATGTAGATGTTGATACTAATGGAGATGAGGATGAAGAAGAAAAGCAAGAAGAATCCATCAAGACCATTCCTCGGTATGTCAAGCTGAATCATGATCCTAATTAGATCATAGGAGATAAGGATGTAGGAATCCTAACAAGAAGAAAGGTCAGAGAAAACTCATGTATGATCTCTGAATTTGAGCCTAAATCATTTAAAAAGGCACATAAAGATGCAGACTGGATCAAGGCAATGGAAGAGAAACTTGACCAGATAGAGAAAAATGGTACATGGTCTTTGGTACCCAGACCGGAGCATAAAAATGTCATTGGTACCAAATGGGTCTTCAGAAATAAGCTAAATGAGGATGGCACAGTGATTAGAAACAAAGCCAGATTGGTATGCAAAGCATATTCTCAAGAAGAAGGAGAAGACTATGGAGAAACCTTTGCTCCTGTAGCCAGATTGGAAGGAGTTTGTATGCTTCTTGCATATGTAGCTTTTAAAAGCTTCAAAGTATATCAAATGGATGTAAAATCTGCATTCCTAAATGGTGTACTTGAAGAGGAGGTGTATATAGAGCAACCAGATGGGTTTGCCCTATCTGAAGACAATGACATGGTATGTAGGCTACATAAAGCCTTATATGGGCTAAAGAAGGCACCTAGAGCATGGTATGAACGCCTGCATTCCCATCTTGTGAAGATTGGATTTGAGAGAACAAGTGAAGATAGCAATATCTACTTGAAGTCTGAAGGAGATTAGATCCTGATCTGTGAGGTATTTGTTGATGACATTATCTTTGGTGGAGATGACAAGATGAGTCATGAATTTGCTGATGAGATGAAGAAAGAGTTTGAGATGTCACTCATAGGGGAGATTAAGTTCTTCATTGGACTGCAGATCCAGCAGATGAAGGATGGAATCTTTATCACTCAGTCCAAGTATGTCAAAGAGGTGTTGAAGACCTTTGGCATGGAAGATAGCAAACCGGTTGGTACACCGATGGTGACTGGTTGTAAACTATCCAAAGAGGATGACTGTGCATTGGTTGATGAGAAGGAATACCGATCAATGATTGGTAAGTTACATTATGTAGTGCATAGCAGGCCAGATATTGCACATGCAGTTGGCATTACTGCAAGGTTCCAGAAAAGTCCAAGAGAATCCCACTTGGTTGAAGTCAAGTGGATTCTTAGGTATCTGAAAGGAACTATTGACTATGGGTTATGGTATCCATACAATAATAATTTTAACCTGAAAGTGTTCACAGATACTGATTGGGCTGGTAATGTAGATGACCGGAAGAGCACAACCGTTGGTGCATTCTTCCTTGGTGGTAGACTGGTCTCATGGATGAGTAAAAAGCAGAATTGTATCTCTCAATCTACAACGAAAGCAGAGTATGTTGCAGCTTTCATGAACTGTACTCAGACAATTTGAATGAAGCATGTATTGAATGGCTTCAAAGTTCCTATATCTGAACCGGTAAGTATATTTTGTGACAATACTAGTGCAATTAATATCTCCAAGAATCCAGTTTTACATTCTAGAACCAAGCACTTTGAGCTTAAGTGTCATTTCTTGAGGGAAAAGGTTCAGAACAAAGAGATTGCACTAGAGCATGTTTCCAGCAAGAAGCAGTTAGCAGACATATTCACCAAGCCTCTCCCAAAGACTACATTCATATACTTAAGAGGTGAATTAGGGGTACTGCCCCTTCCGAAGGTGAACTAAAGGTATGTGCTCCACATCAATCATGTATTGCATAGTCAAATCTTTCTTCAGGGTTGATGTGTGAAGGATGCTACTCCTCAGGGGGAGTAGCATAATGGAATAGGGAAACTTGTGTCTCCACTTTGGTATTGTTGTCAAAGGGGGAGAAGATGTGAAGCGGAGAGATATCTTTGTATATTGCCATCAATGCCAAAGGGGGAGATTGTTGGCATTATGTGAACCGGTATATGGACATAATGACATTATATGTTGTCATTGATGTCAATATGTTGAAGAGGTGTGAACCGGCATATGTGAGAATCAGTATAACACTGTGAATCAACATTTGTGCCAAAGTGAAGCAGTGTGCTTGTTCATGATGAACCGGCATATAGTTATGGGAACTGGCATATGGAAGTATTGTATGACTACCGGTTGGTAGTCTCAACTTCAGGGTTTCCAGTTGATGTGCTTCAAGTCTGTGTGGCTCAACCGATGACATTGTGTGATGAGTTAGTATTGTAAAGAAGAACATATCATGTTGCCATGTAAGCCTGTGTGCGTGAAGGATCTTACATGAGGGAGATTGTTCCTATCTACCTCGGGAATGTGTGAAGTCTGTAAAATGGTGATAATGTGTGATGGGTTATTAGCCACCATAAAATCAGTGGAAATGGACGATGGATAATGTCTTGAGTTTGGATCAAGATCTGGTGCATTTAATGCAGTGTGCTCAATGGTCAAGATTGAACTGTTTGAATTCCTTAACCTAATAGGTTTAGGGTTTAGGGTTTATGCTACCGACCTATTTGTTTTCCTATAAGGTTGATGTTGCGTCTCTTTCTAAGGTTGTTGGCAAAAGTTGTGTGTGTGTATCCAAGAGAAGGGATACATGATTCTTGCCAGACCAAAAGGAGATAAGTGATACCTGCAGAGTGTAAGTACAGAAGGTGAAGAGGAGCTTAAGCAGATCTACATTGGCATTGAGTGTTGTTACCAGATCATTGTAATACCTATTGATCTCTAGCCACCTCAACAGTTGGAAAATCCCTTAACAGAGTAGCCTTAACCGGCTTGTTGAAAATCCTTTAATAGGGTAATTCAAAGCTACTGAGTTCGGAATCCTTTAGCTATTGAGTTCTTGAAATCCTCTAACAAGGTTTAACCCTTAACTGGGTATTGTAGCCATCCCTTAACCGGGTGATCTCTAACAGGATCGGTTCCTAGCAGAACCTTTTGTAATGTCTCTAATCAGACAAGGCTCCTAGCAGAGCGAACTTCTAAAGAGTTCAAAAATAGCTTGTGGGTATTCATCCCCACCGTGGTTTTTCCCAATTGGGTTTCCGCGTGAAAAATATGTGTGTCATGTGTGATGCTTTTCTATTGTCTGTCAAGCATATGATGGTTCTGTGTTTTATGCCTATCTATAAAACATGTTGAACTAGCTATTATTATGATCTGATGATAGATTATGTATGTATGCATAAGGGTGAAATGGTAGTGTAGTCTCGAGTTGAGTGAAAAGCTAAGTGAGTAACTGGTTAATGCTTGTCTCAGACATTCTTAGCTTTACCGATTGCCCTCTGTTTCAAACCGGTGTCACTGTCTGCCAGTCATTTGAAGTGTCTGCTATCAAACCGGTTTTGGACTGTATTTTTGTCTGTACTGATTCACCCCCCCCCCTCTCAGTACCGGTTTGGTACTATTAATTCATCATTAAGTTATCAAAACCCAACCTCCAAAAGCATCCATTATTCATGTCAATAATGAAAACATTACAATACATCTTTAGAGTCCTCCATGAACACTACCAAATCACAAAATCCCTACAAGAACTCCATGTGAACAAGCATACAACCACACATCCCATGCCATGCTTCAAACCCTCACAAATGCTAAAACAAGATATGCTCTTAGCCCCTTAGCCAAAATGGCTAACCAGCTAACCTTAGACAACTGCCCTGATATTTTATTTTATAGAATCAAGCTCATGCAAAACCACCAAGTGGTATTACATAAAAAAATGTGAATATTACCATGAGATTAAAAAAACACATGAAAACCCACACTAAATATTTTCCCATACTTTTGCCAAACATGAAGCCCCACACTAAATATTTTCTAATGTTACATACAACACACAAATTGGCCGCAAGAATGGTAATTCCTAGTGATGCATGTATCCCTAGGTCCCTCCTATATACACCACACACATAAACATTATAAAAATTATGCAAGGTGTCCAACTCGTAATTCTTAACAAAATGGGACAAATTAAAGGTCTAACAAGAGGAAATTTGATCATTTTTTCTTGTGAAAGTTGTAATACTACTTTCGGAGGATTTCACAATCTAGTGAACTTTATTTAATTCCTTGATTGTGTTTGAATTATGTGCTCATGATGAATATCATTAATTGAATGTGTGATCTTATAGTAATAAAGTTGGTCTTGTTTAAAGATAAGTATATTGAATTTCATCATAACCACTTTGACACTAAAAGATTAGTCTCATCGTGTAAACACTTATGAGGGATAAATGTGAAATATTTCATGAAAACATATACAAGATCTATAAATGAAGTGTGTGATGTATGATCAAACTAAAACCATAATAAAGCTTCATCAATTAAATTGTATAAATGCCCGCATTAGAAACATATCATCATCAACATGTGCATAATATATGAAGAATGAAATTTCAACATGTAAATATGATAGAGTTTGTTATCAACACTAAATGCATCAATAAATAGATCTCTAATTATATGAGCACTCTAATGCATAAGATTCAAAGCATTGTGAGATATTAAAATATTTCAAACATATATTACAATGAAGACAAATGATCAAAGGTAAAATATAAATATATACTATAAAAATTGCTATCGCTAGTGATAAGAGAAGTATAATCATGATGAAGCTCATAAATAAGTGTAGTAGGAGCATATAAGAGGGGAAATAAATGATTAGCTCCATGAAGCATAAAAAACAATACATGTAATGAAATAAAATCTCTTTAATAAATACAATACCATCTATGGGGTAGAATTAAATGAAGGTATAAAGGATTGAAGGATCAAATGTAACAAAATGTAACAATGCATCAAAACCTATGAGATATGCATGGATATAGGCCAAATATAAGTTTATTTTGGAGTGTGCAATGAAAAATATAACTATCAATAAATAATGGATGGAAAGGAGGATACACCAAAAGAAAACCCTAAATGGGATGAAAATCAAAGGAATGAAGGTACAAGATAGTATTAGATCTAAAAGGAAAGATGAAAGCGCACTTGAAAAGATAAAATTTAAAAAGGTAGAAATTCAAATCCTAAGGAATGTATGATCACATAGGATCACCAAAATGAAAAGAAATAAAACAAAAATATTCAAATTATCCATGCTAATTTAATTATCAAGTAATCAATATTATTATTAAGAAATCAAGCTGAAGCTATGGCCTTGGATTGAGGTGTCCATATTGCCCTCTCCATTGGTTTAAGGTCAATTTTAATTGAGGGGGACTCTAAACTCATAATTGATGTTGTCAAAGGGCTAAACATGCTTAACTAGTCAATTGAAGGTATTATAAGAGATATTCTCAAGCTTATCTCTAGGTTGGACTCTTTCAGCATCAATCATGTCTATAGAGAAGGCAATGGGGTGGTTGATGCTCTTATGGCTCATGGGCTCCTAGTTCAAGGTCTAAGATGCTGGAGGAATCCCAACTCCTTGCCCCTCAATATTACCTCCCTCCTGAATGGAGAAGTGTACTAATTTTATCCCTCATGGATAATCCCTCTGCCAGTTGTTCCTGCCCTTCCCTCTCGACTCGAAGGAGTCGTTGGAGGAGAGACTTTTTAAATTTGAAAAACTTTAACCTTTTGTTGACTGGCATCAATGGTCAAATGATGTGGACTACCAACATGACTATGAAGTGTGATGTTTGCATCATCATCATCATTTATTAGCATACTTTCCTCTTGTTCTTACTAATTATGAAGCTAGTGTGTGCTATCAAACATGTGAACTCGATTGGAGGGACTACATTCATTGGAAGTATCAAGCAAATTTCTCCACATGGATCCTGCATTAATGATTATTATTCATGCTCTAATTCCAAGATGGCCTTCTACATGCCCAAGGTCATCTTGAAAGGTTTTCTTAATGGTTCACATGATTTATCTTGTTCGGTGTATAATTTTGGTAATTATTTCATGGCAGGGCAACATGATCGCCAAATCCCTAGCAAAATCTCTAATTTTTATGTTAAAAGTTTTTCTATTTTGATTGTATTGTATTTCAGACACTTTCTTTGCCTCTCTACATATGTCTCGTGCTTGCCAAAAATCTCTCACAGTTAAGTTTCCTAAGTTGACAATGGGAGGTGACAAAGTCCATTGTGAGCTTAACAAACCTAATAATTTTAAACACGATGTGGTGGTCTAGAATTATTATGTGGAAAACAGGGTAGCATAATTTATGGAGAACCTTTGTGGCCATGATGAGCAACTTTCAACTCAATTTGTGGCTTCCTGGAGAAAACAAAAGGGTTATTGTTGGAGGAATCTCCTTTGACGTCTCTAAGGAAATCATTTTTCAGGTGCAAGCCTTTCTGTAGATGGTAGAAGGTGGAAAAGGACTAGCCACGTCGCCAATAGCGAGGGCCTGAACATTTTTTTAGGGGAAAGGAAGAACTGGTTAAACTACAAGTAGGGTTTGCTAGGGAGGAGATCAAACACCCGTGGAACCAGATTTTACTGATAATTATGAAGTATTTAACCCTCAAGGTCCTCCACAAGGTATTCTACTACTACCATTTGCCCTTTTTGAACCATTTTCAAAAAAATGATTTACTTTGTTTGCCCTTTTATCTTCTACATTCCTTGGAAAATTCTATAAAAGGAAGACCTCAACCCTAAGAATGTGGATTATCCTCTCATCCCCCTTCACCAAGGCCTTATCTACATGATATATAATTTCCACTTATCTCTATCCCCCCCAAATAATTTCATACTCATTCAACCCCCACCGCCCGTCTCTCATCCCCTAGCAGCCTTTACTAGTGGCATGGCCCCCTCCACTTTGTTTCATCTTTTTTCTGAAGCATTTGCTTCCCCGTACTTTCCCTCATCCTTTGTTCTAATTTCTAAGCTATCCCCTCACACCTTCCCATCCTCCTTGGTTGAGAAGTACAAGAAACCCATTGCAAACAAGGGAAAAGGAAAGTCCCCTGGGAAGCAAAAGAGAATTATCCTTGATAATTCTTCCTCTAACGAGTTGGAAGAGGAGAACCCTACTTTTGAAATGAAGGGCATAAGGAGGTCTCAAAAGATTGCCTCCAAGGGCTCTACTGAGAAAAAGGGAAAACCCCAAAACACTATGAACTCTGAGGACGATCTTGAAGAGAAAAGGGGTAGTGGCAATTTGAAGGAGTTGGCAAGTGAAGAGGCAACCATAGCCTCTATGGATGCAATAGATGTGGTGATCCCTGGGCCCCCTCTGGATACTGATAAATTTGAATTCTGACAAGGAGGAACCTGCTGGAAAAATTAACTTGGTGGACCCTATTGTTTGTAGGTCCTCTAAGCTGGATTCTGGAACCTAGGATAATGTGGGAGTTCCTGGGGATGATGGGCTTAAAAATAAGGAGTCTGAAAAGGACAAAAATGAAAAGAAGGTGGTACAAGTTTTCCCATGTAGGAGGAGCATAAGGATATTCGAAAGGAAGAAGAAGAGGTTCCCAAGGGTAACCCTAGTATGGAGAAGCAACAAGGCCCTAACAATGAGGTATGTGAGCTATTGAAACACATTGACAACCTGGGACTGGTCCTGCAAACCAAGGAAATAAAATGCATGTTGGATATCAGAGACAAGCAGATGGTCAACATCAACAAATTCTACCTATAGGTGCTTCATAGCTCTACGCTGACACTCTCCCCTGTGTGGGAAAGAACAAATGTGGATGATGCTAACAAATAGGTGACCAAGGAGCTATACAAGTTCCTCTATGATGACTGGGATAAGGTCATAGACATGACTGGGGTCCGTAATCAGTCCCTTAGGTCTTAGGTTGTTGGTATTTTTGTTTTCGTTTTGGGGTTGGTCCCTCTTGTTTGTTGTTGAGCTCTTTTCAATTTGTGTTTTTGATGTTTTGAAAATATTTTAGTGTTGTTAAAGTGTTGTTGATAACTTTTTGCTATGTTAAGGGTCAGTGCCCTGGTTAACATTGTTTTTTTAATAAATAACTAACCTAGATAACAAAGTTGAGTTTTGAAAAAATGAATATCTATAGTGGATATGAAATGTAAATAAAATAACTCAAATGAAATGAGTTTCTTGATGTTAGAGAAAAGAAGGATGAAATGACTATGACGATGTAAAATCTAAGATAGACTTGGGATGATCAAACTATGATGATAATTATTTTTGAAATCCAAAAGTACTTAGGAATTTGGTTTAAATACACACCTAAGGTATTGATTTACTCATACACAATCTTGACACAAAGCGTATAGCCCTAAGCCTTTGATGCCACCTTGAACCTTAAATCTTTATAATGTTCAATAAATAAGTGTATGTACTTTCACCCACTAATGGATAGCTTGGACTAGTAGAAAACACCATTAGAATTTGCAATGCTAAGAATGGAAAGTTGACAAGCTTCCCACCTAGCATGTTAGTCAAGCTTCATTGATCAATTCAGTGATTTTTTAAAGAGTTGGAAGACATACCAAACAACAAATGCATAAATAGTTGGCAATGATACAATAGAATGATAACAAGAGTTTGAGGCTAGATAGAATAAATAAAATACAATGAATGTCAAAACAATCTATTGTAAATTTTAAGATTTGTTATTTGTTAGTGTATAAGGTGAAAATGGATGATGAAAACAATAATATTGAAAGACTAACAAAGATCCAACCATAAAACCCTATCCTAACAATGAAAAGGATCCACCATACACAAATGAAGATACCTAAAATCATGCAAATCAACAAAATAGAAAAAGTATACCATTCACATGTCAAGTAGATTTTCAATCTCCATTGATCTTGTTTCATATATTTGCTCTCAAATTTTATGTGTGCATAAGAGCCCAACAAAGAATGGATTGTGGTTGATAGCTTGATCGCAAGAATGCTTCATTGCATAAGGTAGACAAATTGATTAGCTAGTTGGATTGATTAGACACATTGATTAGGTAACTGGATTGATTAGATGCATTGATTAGGTAACTGGATTGATTAGGTTTGAAAAGGAAGAGGGCATCCTCTTATATAGAGAATACTGTAAGAAATGGAGGGTTAAGATTAAGAGGTGTAAAGATAAATGGTCGGCTAGGATTAAAGGGATAGGTAGAGGAAATAAGTAAATAATGAGAGGGTAGGTAGTGTAGGAATTAAGAGATGAATGACATGTGTCATGGGTAGAAAAGGCTAATGAATTAATTAAATAAATAAAGATCTATTTAATTAATAGAGGAAAGGGGATAATTAAATAAATTAAATGTTTATTTAATTTAGGAAAAGGATAATTTAAATAAATAAAAGTATTTATTTAAATGAGGAATGACTTAGAAGATGATTAATGGATAATTAAATAAATAATAATTAATAGAAGACTTGGGATAAAATAATTAAATAAATAAAAATATTTATTTAATTAGACAAGACAATTTTAGCTGTCTACATTTTGCCCCTCTTTGAGACAATGCAGCTTGTTGTGTTGGCTCAAAGAAGATAAGATAATCTGATACAAAGTTGCCTCATGACAAGAATGATATTCCCCCTCGAGAGATTAGATGAAAATATTTAAAAAGATTGTAGACAATCTCTCAATAAGAAAGAAAAGCTAGAAAGGACTAACAAGATAGGGTGACAAGGTTATGCGGGAAAAAACAAACTGACTCGAGAGACGAGGGTTAAGAAACCTATATGATAGGGAAGAAAGAAAAACATCCTCATTCAAATTCACACACCTAAGAGATCAGAGTGCAAAGAGAGAGAATAGAGCAGTCAGAGCAGCCAACAACGATGAATAGAGTTCACAGGTTCAATCAAGTCCGATGATATCAGAGACAAGATGACATGGGTGAGCCGGTAAGTACCTCAAAGCCTCTTTGTACGTTTATACATTTATTATTGTCATTAGTACACTTTAGGGTAGATAAATAGAAATGTGGAATCGATAAAAGTGTGTATGAGTGCATCTAGGTCGGTGTTGAATGCGCCTTCATAGGATAGGTACGTCTATGTTTAGGATGGTCACGTTTATGCATGCAATCGTATCTAGGTATAGATTACAACACATCTATGCCAAGAAGGGAAGTCTATGTCAAGGGGCTGCATTTGTGAAATACAAGTGCATCTATTTAGAACAACATCGCGTCTGTGATGCACAGGCATGTCTAAGGCAAGAAAACACGTATAGGTTGGTTAAAACCACGTTTGTGTTGTAAAAAAATGTCTATGTCTAAGTAGGCTAAATTCAATAGTTTTGTGATGAGCATATGTTGTCGATTGGATAAGTTTTTGAGAGGATACACTCAAGTAGGTGCCCTAGGGAGACAAACTGAGAGATAGGCTAGAATTGAAAATTTTGTGATAAACATACATTGTCGATTGGATAAGTTGCTGAGAGGATACACTCAAGAAGGGACCTCTAAATAGGATCAAGTGCAATGTGATGAACATATACACTAGGATGCAGTGCCATGTGATAGACATAAGAACTAGGATAGAACTAGTACTATGTGATAGACATGAGTACCACTAGAGTTAAAGTAGCACTATGTGATGAACATGAGTACCACTAGGATTAGCATGATTGATTTGATTAGATGCAGGAGTACTTACTCCTAATTCAGTCACGAGAAAGATTCCCTATGACACAGAGGTTACGACCTGAGTTGACCTTTGAGGAGTGGACGACTATCAAGACTATGGTATTGAGATACATCATGTACGTGCTTGAGATTTGGGCGAACACAAGATTATTGACTGCTCTAACAAAGAGATGACGCTCTGAGACTTGTTTGTTTCATTTGCCGAATGGCGACATGTCAGTCGTCTTAGAGGATGTCTACAAGATCTTGAGGATTTTGATCCATGGTGAGCTAGTGTCGTATGATAGGGAGGGAGATGTGGATGCATTGAGACGGGTCTTTGCTGACCCAAAGCTAGAGATGAGATAAGGACATGACAACTAGGGGGTTATGTTGTCTACTGGATGCAAACAACTAACAGTTGTCAGAGGAGTGATCAGTGGTTACCTTTGTTCGAACAGGGTGACACGAGGTATGGTTGTTGGTAGGAGGAGTACTCTAGAGACACTGGTGACAGAGCACACTAGGTATGCATGTGGTTCATGTGTGTTAGCACACTTGTATCATGAGCTTCACTAATTGGTGTATCGTGATGGTTGTGGGCTAGGTTGTAGGGTTACTTTGCTATAGGTTTGGTCATATGAGCACATTGCGGTGACTACGCCAGTGCACTTCAGAGGGAGAGGGAATGGACAATCCTATACACATTTGTACAGTATGATCACTTCCCAACCACAGATTGTGAAGGTGGACTATTGGAGATGGCTGATCAATGACATAGATAGTGTCATATGGAGACCATATCTTGAATGTGAGGATTGGGAGGAGGACAATATAGAGCTACCGTATGTCTTCAAGAGTAGGTACCAGATCAAGAAAATGTCATATATGATGGACAGACATCTGATTGACAGAGTATGTAGGCAGTTTGGGCGGCAACAACAGATGCCTCAAGGATCTGGAGAGTTTGCATGGACAATGCGGGAGAAGGCTTGTTGGGGGCCGATTTTGTCTTATGATGTTGTTACACAAGACAAGAACTTAGTTCTTATGCCTTGGGATCTACAGAGAGATGTGGTTGACACAATCATAGATGCAGAGTATGCAACCTATTTTGTGGCACATCCAGTACCTATATTGATAGATCCAGATAAGCCTCTAGTAGTTGAGGATGATGATGATGAGGATGATGAGGACAGGTGATAGGGAGATTGCTAGGTAAGTGCTCAAAAGGCCAATTTTGGTCAAGAAGTTACAAAAGGAAACAAAGGTATTGTTTATGTCTACTCCTTATGTTGGCAAATATCAAGATTTGTTGCAATAGTCAGGTATCTCTACAAGTCTTCACAATCAACCTCCCTTTTTGGTGATAGCTCACACCCATGCTCAAACCTACTCAAATTGCTCACTCCACCCATCTACACATCCTTAATCTCTATTATTTTGGCATTCAACCCTCTGTTTCAGAGTGCATTAGGAGTCTTCAACATGGACATGTAGGGGCAGCAAGGTTTTGTTCAAGTTTGACACCCAACTTAGTTTAAGGCTCATAGCCCTTAGCTTACTCAAAACACCAACCAAAAGTCAAAAACCTCCAAAAGGATTACACATTGCCCAAGGGCCTATTTGATGCTAATTTCATTTTTTTGGAGAGATCTCATAAGGTTTCAAAAACCCCAAAGTCCTCCTTATAACCGAGTTTATGCATTTTGACAAAAACAGTCAATTGTGTGTTATGCAGTCAAAAGGGCTACTAGCCCGTGGAGGCCTAATTGGCCAAATTTTGCTCATGCTACCCAACGATGGGATTCTTGACCATGGGGGATGATTTGGTTAGTGTGGAATAGGTATAAACAAATGGATTTTTGTGGTTTGGGACTCCCTCAACCTGGTTTACTGGCTGTCCACAAAATTAGGCTTAAACATAGGGCTTCATGAGGGTTTGGATGCTTCCACCATGGATTCCTTCACCAAGCTTGATTCAAACCCACACACTTCTAGGATACCTCTGCCATAGCAAATTAAAGCTTCCCCTACCTTTTATTTACAAGCATTATGCCAAAGACTTGGCAAGCCACTGAGAAAAATGAAGAGAAATGCCACTGTGACTATTGAATTACTGTCCATTACCAATCAACTGCTGCAACTTCTTTGGACCTGCATAATGAAGAGTTTGAATAGGAAGTATACCTCAATGAGGTCTGCAAAACATTAAAGAATGTCCTATTACATTTCCTTCTCAGTTACAAGGCTTGGATGATGCTTTTGAAGCATTCCATGAGCATTTGGACAAACACAAAACACAAAAACAGTGAACTCACTGATTTGCTTACAAACAGAGAATGATTAAATGGAACAAGATACTCTAACACATAAAGATGATGCTAAAACTCCTTGGCCACATTCCAAGACCTCTGCCTCATTCATTTGTTCACTCCAAATTTCTTTTGGGTACAAATCTTGAGTTTTTAATCATGCTACTAGCCGAGTAATCACTACTTGCTTAGTATTCACTCAAGTCCTTCTTCCAACCACACTTTTGGCATAAAGTAGAACATGTGTACAGTATATACATGAATGCCAACTTGACTAAATCCATTTTGTGGGATCCCAGACTTAGATTAGTCAAGTTGTGGAATTTTCCCACTCCAAACCCTTAACAGGGTAGTGAGCACACAAGAGTGAAAATAATTTTGTATAATCAAATTTTCAAGGAAACCAAAACAACAATCAATTAGAGAGAATTGTACAACTGTTATGAACACTTCCCAAAGGTACAGTACAAACTATGAGAGCTACAGTATGGACTGTTACTCAAAGGAAGGAAAAACCAGTCATAAAAGCCAAAATTTCATGATTTTTATTAAGAAGCTCTTGCTCATACAATCACCAACCTTTCCCAAGGAAAAGGGAGGAATTTTTATATAATTTCTAATTAGTTACCAAGTCCTGTATGGACATGAGGCTTCCACAACTACATTTTGCTAGAAAAACCAAAAAATGACAACTTTGACAACTTTTCAAGCCAAATGACAACATTGCTTGCTCCAAGAGGCATTTTTGACAATATAACCTTATCAACTTGTCTAAACAACTTTGATATGCCTAAAAACACTTATCAAACATGTTGCAATGCTTTGGAAAGCATTGAAGACCTTTTTGGCAATTTTGCACATTTTTGCCAAAAATTGTCAACTCAAAGCCTGAAAGGCAAAACTTGACCTCTTGAGCCCAAAATGAGATCAAAACAACTAAAAAAGACACACAACAACCTAAAACAACATTATTCAACCTAAAACAAGACATTACAAACATGAAAGCATTAAATACTCAAAAATGGGAGTTTTACCCAACTAGGTGCTCCTGCACCATACTCCCCCAAAAATAAAGAAGTCATGTGACTCCTGGAGGCAGAAAAGAAGAAGATATTCCAGCTATCTGAAAGTCAGCTTTAGGAATACATGTGGCCTCTGAGACAGGCTTGTCCTTCCATTTTATTAGATGCTCCATGTAGGTGTGATTCCTTGTCTTTTTGAGAATCCTGGAGTCTAGAACTTGTTCTGCTTGGGGAAAAGAAAGAGAAGGGAGAGATAGATCAGAAAGGGATTGTGAAACATCTAAAACTCTTTGAATCTCCTCAGGTGGCTGCCCTTTGAAATCAATCAAATCCGCAACATTAAAAATGGGAGACAAAGAAACATTAGTAGGAAAATCAACTTTGTAAGCATTAGACCCATACTTAGCTAGGATTTTGCAAGGGCCTATTCTCCTCATCTGAAGTTTGCTTGGAACTCCCTTTTGTAGCCTCATCTTGTTCAAATGAACCATCACATAATCACCTATGGAAAACTAAACATCTCTCTTTGTAGCATCCACTCTTGCCTTGAATTTTTGGGAGGTATCTTGAAGAGCTTTTCTCACTTGCTCATGAACCTCCTTCATGGATTGAGCCATGTCATCTGTTGTTCCACTCTTAGGCTGCAAGTTAGTGATATCCCTCAACTCCATTATACCCCTTGGATGCATACCATAAACAACTTCAAAAGGGCTTTTACCTGTAGACCGGTTATCACTATCATTATAGGTATATTCTGCTTGATGAATGAGCTGATCCCAACTCTACCCACATTCCTTTGTCAAGCACCTAAGCATGTTTCCAAGAGACCTGTTCATAACTTTGGTTTGGCCATCAGTTTGTGGATGATAAGCTGAACCAAAAGAGAGATTAGTACCCAATCTCTTCCACAATATTTTCCAGAAATGACCAAGAAACTTAACATCCCTATTCAAAACAATGCTAATAGGCAAACCATGAATTCTAACAACTTCTTTGAAAAATAAGTAAGCAATATGACTTGCATCATGTGTTGTCTTACAAGGAATAAAATGACCCATTTTGCTAAATCTATCAACTACTACAAAGATGCTATCAAATCCTGCTTGAGTTCTAGGTATTCCTATCACAAAATCCATACTAATGTAATCTCAAGGCCTATGCATAATGGGAAGAGGCTGATATAAACTAGCATTAGAGGAACTACCTTTTGCTTTCTGACATACCAAGCACTTCTCAACATACCTCTTGATTTTTCTCTACATCTTAGGCCAATAATAGAACATTTGAACCAACTCTAAGGTCTTGTTGAGACCGAAATGTCCACTTAAGCACCCATTGTACTTCTCCTGAATGAGGTTCTCCCTCATAGAACCTTTTGGAACACACAATTTTCCACCCCTGAATAACAAACCATCCTGCAAAGTGAAATCAGCATATGCACCATGGAAATTATTCTCAAAATCTTGACAAACTTTATAAGCTTCAGCAAACTAATCATCAGTAGGATACATATCTTTAAAACTATCAATGCCAATGCTCTAAAATTGAATCTCATGAATAGTTAACAACCTTCTACTCAAAGCATCTGCTACTTTATTCAATTGACCCTTCTTATGATTAAGAGTAAAAGTGTAAGCTTGCAAGTATTCTACCCATTTAACTTGCCTATGATTCAGTTTATCCTGTGAGTTCAAGAAACTTGGTGCCTGATTATCTGTGTCTACAACAAACTCTTTAGGAAGAAGATAGTGTCTCCATTTCCTAAGTGCTTGTACTAATGCATAGAGTTCTAAATCATAGGAAGAGTACTTTTTATTTGCATCGTTCAACTTCTCACTAAAGAATGCAACTGGTCTATTTTCCTGACTTAAAACAGCTCCTACAACAATATTACTAGCATCACATTCAATAGTAAAAAGCTTATCAAAACTAGGTAAAATGAGCACTGGTTGAGTAGCTACTTTAGTTTTCAATAATTCAAACCCCTTATTGGCTGCACTTGTCCATTCAAATTTTACCTTTACACCCCCTTTGATGGTGTCTAACATTGGAGCACAAATCTCACTGAATCCCCTGATGAATTTTCTATAAAATTGTGGCAAACCATGGAAGCTTCTGACATCACTGGTTGTCTTAGGAGTTGGCCAATTGGTTATTGCTGCAAATTTAGATTGATCCATTTTTAGAATGCCTCCCGATACAACAAAACCAAGATAGACCAATTCTTGCTTCAAGAAATCACATTTTTCTAGATTAATGTTTAGTTGTTCGTTAGATAATTGTCTCAAAACAATAGCTAAATGCTTCAAATGCTCTTCCTTAGTCTTACTGAAAATAAGAATATCATCTAAATACACAACAAGAGACTTTCCAATGAAATCATGTAAAACTTCATTCATGAGCCTCGTGAATGTGTTGGGAGCATTAGAAAGTCCAAAAGGCATGACAAGCCACTCATAAAGATCCTCATTCATTTTGAAAGTTGTCTTCCACTCATCACCCTCTTTGATTCTTATCTGATGGTAACCACTCTTCAAGTCAATCTTAATGAAATATTGTGTGCCCCCCAAATAATCCATCAAATACTCTATCCTGGGTATGGGAAATCTGTATTTGATGGTGATCTTGTTTTTGGCTCTAGAATCTGTACAAAGTCTCCATGTTCCACCCTTCTTAGGTGCCAACACTGTAGGTACTGCACAAGGACTAATGCTTTTCCTAATCAGCCCTTGGTCTAAGAGTTCTTGTATTTGTCTTGCTACCTCTTCATTTTGTTCAGGGGTCATCTTATAGGCTGCCTTATTGGGTAAAGAGGCTCCAGGTTTTGAAATCAATTTGATGGCTAATGGCTCTAGGAGGTGGTAAGGTTGCAGGTGTACCATCACTGATTAATTCTTTGAAGTTATCAAGGATTTGTTGCACCTCATATGGTATCTCAACTTTCTTTTCTACCTTTTCTTCCTTGGGTTTCACTATGAGTGCAAATTCCACTCCTTCACCTTCTTCTAGTGTTTGTATGAATTCTTTCTCATTCACTAACAAGATGTTAGGCACTTTATTGCTTCTCTCTCCTTCTTCAATGAGGGATTGAACCTGATAGGATACTCCATCTTTCTGAAATGAGTAGGATTTTCTTTCCCCATCATGGAGATCTCTTCTGTCAAACTGCCACGGTCTACCCAACAGTAGGTGGCAAGCATCCATAGGAAGGATGTCACACAGGATCCTATCCATATATCCACCTATGTGGAAATCTACCCTGGCTTGCTCATTTACTAACACATGTTGTCCCTTATTTAACCATGTGACTTTGTATGGCTCCTTGTGTTGTATCCTAGGTAGTTTCAATTTACTCACTACTTCCTCTGATATGATGTTATCTGTGGACCCTGAGTCTATGATAACCTTACACACCTTTCCCATGATTTTACACTTAATCTTGAACAATGCTCTTCTCTGTGAGACCTTTGTACTGTGTGGCTTCTTCATTAACACTCTCTTGATCATCAAACTCTCACCATCTTTTGAAGCTAGGTGGTTCAATGCTGAAGTTTTGGTATTACCTCCATCTTCTTGAACAAAGTTTACCCTCTTCTCACCACCATAAGATGAACTAGGCTTCTCTGGGCATCTGTAGGCAGGGTGGCCCAACTTTTGATAGTTATAGCACTTCATGGTTGAGAAGTAGGACCCTATCCCAGGTCCATTAGATCTACCCCTACTCGGGTTACTTGATCCCCTACCCCTATAGTTGAGTTTGCTCTAAGAATCCCCACTTTGCTCTAGAAGTTTAGACTCTCCCTGAGATCGTTGATCTATGCTCCTTCCCCCAAAACTACCTCTATGGCCTCTACCATCTCTTCCCCTACCTCTACCTCTATTGTTTTGTTGTTGCTTTGTCCTACCTTTCTCTTCCACCTTAAGTGCTAGTTGATAACACTACTTGTGTACTGATTGTGGGCATAACAAGCTCATATCTTCCTGGATGTTCCACCTTAACCCATTCAAGTACCTTGCCACTTTTATACTCTCATCCTCTACTACTCTAGATCTCATGTACAGTTTTTGAAACTCCTCAATGTAGCTACTGACATCTAGGTCTTTTGTCTCATTTTTTGTCTTTTTCTGTGAAGTTGTACTTCATAGTCTTCAAGAAGATAGGTTTCTTTTATTTTGGCTACCATTGCTTTCCACGTGGCTAGTGGTTGCTTACCTTCTTTCACCCTTTCATCTTGGATGAACTTTCACCAAGTTAAGGCTGCCCCTCTCAACCTTGATTTTTCTACCTTAACCTTTTGTGCTTCAGTTACTCCATCACATTCAAAATGGTTTTCTAGACCTTCAATCCACTCTATAAGAGCATCTATATCCATCTTCCCACTGAAAAGAGTCACTCCCTCTAAGGTTTTATCACTCATATCTCTCAAGCCTTTCAAGAATGGTTCTTGCTCAATGATAGGGTCAGGCATGGGGACCTCATCCTCTATTGCCATCATTTTACCCTAATCTCCAACCTTATCATGGACTTCTTCAGTTTTGACTTCTACTTCAGCTAGTTTCATTGCTAGTTGATCCAATCTTTCTCTAAGTGCCCTATTTTCCTCTTCTTGGTATTCGACCTTCTTGGCTAACTTAGCATTAGTCACCATGTCTTCCTAGTGTTCCTTTCCTCCCGAATCTTTTGTTGGCTCTGATACCACTATTATAGGGAGATTGCTAGGTAAGTGCTCAAAAGGCCAATTTTGGTCAAGAAGTTACAAAAGGAAAGAAAGGTATTGTTTATGTCTTCTCCTTATGTTGGCCAATATCAAGATTTGTTGCAATAGTCAGGTATCTCTACAAGTCTTCACCAACAACCTCCCTTTTTGGTGATAGCTCACACCCATGCTCAAACCTACTCAAATTGCTCACTCCACCCATCTACACATCCTTAATCTCTGTTCTTTTGGCATTAAACCCTCTATTTCAGAGTGCATTAGGAGTCTTCAACATGGACATGTAGGGTCAGAAAGGTTTTGTTCAAGTTTGACACCCAACTTAGTTTAAGGCTCATATCCCTTAACTTACTCAAAACACCAACCAAAAGTCAAAAACCTCCAAAAGGATTACACATTGTCCAAGGGCCTATTTGATGCTCATTTCGTTTTTTTGGAGATATCTCATAAGGTTTCAAAAACCCCAAAGTCCTCCTTATAACCGAGTTTATGCATTTTGACAAAAACAGTCAATTGTGTGTTATGCAGTCAAAAGGGCTACTAGCCTGTGGAGGCCTAATTGGCCAAATTTTGCTCATGCTGCCCAATGATGGGATTATTGACCATTGGGGATGATTTGGTTAGTGTGGAATAGGTCTAAACAAAGGGATTTTTGTGTTTTGGGACTCCCTCAACCTGGTTTAGTGATTGTCCACAAAATTAGGCTTAAACATAGGGTTTCATGAGGTTTTGGATGCTTCCACCATGGATTCCTTCACCAAGCTTGATTCAAGCCCCCACACTACTAGGAGACCTCTACCATAGAAAATTAAAGCTTCCCCTACCTTTGATTTACAAGTATTATGCCAAACACTTGGCAAGCCACTGAGAAAAATGAAGAGAAATGCCACTGTGACTGTTGAATTACTGTCCTTTACCAATCAACTGCTGCAACTTCTTTGGACCTGCATAATGAAGAGTTTTAATAGGAAGTATACCTCAATGAGGTCTACAAAACACTAGAGAATCTCCTATTACATTGCCTTCTTAGTTACAAGGCTTGGATGATGCTTTTGAAGCATTCCATGAGTATTTGGACAAACACAAAATACAAAAACAGTGAACTCACTGTTTTGCTTACAAACAGAGAATGATTAAATGGAACAAGATACTCTAACACATCAAGATGATGCTAAACATCCTTGGCCACATGCCCAGACCTCTGCCTCATTCATTTATTCACTCTAAATTGCTTTTGGGTACAAATCTTGAGTTTTTAATCATGCTACTAGCCGAGTAATCACTACTTGCCTAGTATTCACTCAAGTCCTTCTTCCAACCATACTTTTGGCATAAATTAGAGCATACATATAGTATATACATAAATGAAAACTTGACTAAATCCATTTTGTGGGATCCCAGAATTGGATTAGTCAAGTTGTGGCATTTTCCCACTCCAAACCCTTAACAGGGCAGTGAGCACACAAGAGTGAAAATAATTTTGTATAATCAAATTTTCAAGGAAACCAGAAAAACAATCAATTAGAGAGAATTGTACAAATGTTATGAACACTTCCCAAAGGTACAATATAGACTATGAGAGCTACAGTACAAACTGTTACTCAAAGGAAGGAAAAACCAGTCATAAAAGCCAAAAATTCATGATTTTTATTAAGAAGCTCTTGCTCATACAATAACCAACCTTTCTCAAGGAAAAGGGAGGCCTTTTTGTAGAATTTATAATTAGTTACCAAGCCTTGTATGGACATGAGGCTTCCACAACTACATTTTGCTAGAAAACCCCAAAAATGACAACTTTGACAACTTTTCAAGCCAAATGACAACATTGCTTGCTCCAAGAGGCATTTTTGACAATATAACCTTATCAACTTGTCTAAAAAACTTTTATATCCCTAAAAACACTTATCAAACATGTTGCAATGCTTTGGAAAGCATTAGAAGACCTTTTTGGCAATTTTGCACATTTTTGCCACAAATTGTCAACTCAAAGCCTGAAAGGCAAAACTTGACCTCTTGAGCCCAAAATGAGATCAAAACCACTAAACAAGACACACAACAACCTAAAACAACATTAGCAACCTAACACAAGATATTACAAAAATGAAAGCATTAAATACTCAAAAATTGGAGTTTTACCCAACTAGGTGCTCCTGCACCAACAGGGGTGGGGGGAGACGGAGGAGGTAGAGGGGAGGAGCAATGGGGAGGGTGGTGAGGGGCATGGGTGGGAAAATAGATGTTGTAGAGTGAGCTGAGGGAGGACATGATCCACAAGGGGGGAGGCCACAGAGACCACCAAGGGGGAGAGGAGGACAAATCTTACAGGTTGGGGGAAAGGTATAGGTACATGTACCAGGGAGAGGGGCATAGGTACAGGGATAGGTTGGGCAGGAGGTAACTGAACAAGTTAGATAGGAGGAGGGTGCCCAGGGTGGAGATGAGGAGGAGGATGAGCTGCTAGCACTGTGAGAAATTACAATAGAATGAGTCGATGAAATCGAGGATCTTGAGAGAGACGTGACTCAATTGAGGAGACATCTAGCAAAGATGCAGAGGGAGAGAGATCAGGCCATTCAATTATATACAGTCACAAAGGAGGAAATGAGGGTGGGGAGGGCAGCAGGTGAGGGAGATCATAGAACATGCTATTCTTACGTCCTGCGATCAGGGGAGGATATTGGGTACTAGAGAGACCTATATTATGTCATAATTCCTCCAGATCTTAGGGCAGGGAGTTACAGGAGAGCCTTTTGGACGACGACGATCACAGGGAGAGATAGGAGGCATGAATATAGTCATGGGGTCATGGTCCACCCGCACCACCAGGAGGAGGGGATAGACAGGGTGATCCTAGAGCAGGGACTTCGAGAGATTAGATTCCTTTGAGGCCAGCCATCTCTGAGAGAGGGTCTTCATAATAGCTCTTTTGGATCCCATTTTTTATCAGTTTTTGTATGATGATGTAGACACTTTCGGGTGATTTTGTAGCCATATATGATATTGACATCATTGTATCATGACATTTATTATTTTTTTGATATATATATATATATATGAGATTATCCATTCTTTGCAGAAGCTAGATGCATGTGTACTAGGTGATTGTGATTTTATATGATGATGTTGTTTATGTATGCATGTTCTTATAATGATTATATGATGCTTATGATGATGATTATGATATGGATGCAAAATATGTACATGATGAGATGCATTATTTTTTGTTCTTTTATGTCTTATATGTCATGCATGATGCAAATGTGAATGTTCTATAAATGGGTGTATGACATGCTATGATTATTTACATGATAAAAATGCAAATGTATATATGAAATGATAATCAATGGTGTGTATAGGATGTGATGCGATTATAATTTCTATATGTATGCATATAATAAAACTTACTAACATGTGGTGATGCAGGTGAATGAAATGCAAATATTTTTGGCCTGTCATTATACTCAATCATGTGATAGCAGGCTACACGGACTCAGGAAGGACAATGGAGGTCAATCAAGAAAGGAGAATGGAAGGTAGAAGATATGGAAGTGAAATAGCTTCTTGTGATATTATCATCATTGAGCTTTATTATGACAAACAAGTTATGACAATCAAGGTATAGGTTTGACCCAAAAAGTTATTGTACCCGTTTGCATGGAGATCAGACAGTCACAAACAAGGAATGCCCTAGTTCACACTAGACTCATAGTGTCCTCATATCCTTGGACAAGTCATAGAATTATTAAGAGGCAATCCACAGACAGAAAACAATAGGTGAACATATCCCATCCTTGTCTTTCTAGTCAAAGACATCCTAAACATGTAATCTCTACTAAAAGACATCCCGGAAAAGCTAAAAGACATGTCACCAAAAGATAAAATCAAAAGAAAACGAAGACTTGACACTAACACAAAATGAAATCCTCAACTTATTTGTGTTTCTTGCCACATTTGTTAACATGTTTGATTTGGTCACAATGTTGTGTTCCTGATAAAGGATAGATTATGTTGAAATCCATATTGTTGCCAAAGTCTGCTGAAAGATTTGATTTGTTGAAATCCCACTGCTACTTGTGTCTCATCTGAAACTGATTGAATCCATCAAACCGATACTTTATTGTGAAGAAGAATGGAACTTTATCACGGATTAGTGATGCAGGTGATCTTTAGTTGTGGATTGTATGCAAAATGAAGGAGGAACGAAAAGACGATGCTCCTCAAAACATGCAATGCTCAGGGTACCACTTCCATCACTAAATTTAAGATTTTGCCCTAGTTACATATTGGACTTGATTTATTATGGAAGGAAAAGGGTGAAAAGGGAGGTTTATTATGAATGGCTAACCAGTCTTAGGTAGATCAATAACAAGCCATGATGGGAATGGGTAATTTTATTATGGATGGATAGGCTATGAGTGTGTGCAAAGTGAAAGGATGAGATTGAATCCTGAAGGAGGGAGGAGCAATGTCTCTACACATGGCGTTGGTAACTCGGTTTTCACCATGGTACTTGCCTAGGGCGCCACCGAAGTGGTTTTCACCATTGTAAAAAAAAATTTCTCTTTACTTTTTTAATTTTTTTAAATTTTTTTGTGTCACAAGGTGCCTGTTTGCCAGGTTTTCACCAAGTAACGATTCTTCTATTTTTATGTTTTTTTTTGTATTTTTTATGTTTTTTATATTTTTTTTGTATTTTTGAATTAGGATACTCTGAAAATGTGTGTAAAACCTGTGAAGATGCATGTTGTTAATAGGATCCTCCAAAGGCTCTCTATCTGGTGTTGATAGCTGATATGCACTTGATCCATAGACTATTATGATGATGTAAGGACCAAGCCAATTGGGCTCAAATTTTCCTTTCTTTTCTTGTTCTTGCTGATTTTTTGGATTCTCTCTCAATACTAAGTCACCTAGCTCAAATGTATGAGGCTTTACCTTATGATTGTATCTGCGATTCATTCTCTGTTGATAAGCCTTAAGACGATTAAAAGCAGTTTGTCTTCGCTCATCCAATAGTTCTAGTTCTTGTAAGTGGGAGACCCTGTAGTCCTCATCATTGATTATATCGCGTAAAGAGACTCATAAGGATGGTAACTCGACCTCTATACATAGGATAGATTCGGCCCCATAGACAAGTGAATAAGGAGTGGCTCTAGTAGGTGTGAGAACACTTGTGCGATAGGCCCAAAGTGCGGGATTGAGATGGATGTGCCAATTTTGGCCAGCGTCATCGACTGTCTTCTTAAGGATGTGGAGAATGGTTTTTTTAGATGCCTCAGCTTGACCATTACCTTGGGGGTAGTATGAAGTGGAGAAGTGATGGTTAATATGGAAGCAATCACTAAGTTCATGAACATCTTGATGTTTGAAGGGATGTCTGTTATCTGTGATGATGGGAAGAGGGACACCATAGTGGCAGATGATGTAATTGACGATGAATGTCGCAATCTATTTTCCAGTGACTTGGGTGAGAGGAACGACTTCAATCCATTTCATGAAATATTTTGTGGCAATGATAATGAATTTATGCCATTGGAAGGATGGTGAATCTTTCCTATGAGATCGAGTGCCCATTGACAAAAGAGCCAAGGAGTTGCAATCGGTTGAAGTTCCTGAGTTGGCGCATGAATGAGGTCTCCATGAATCTGACATTGCTTACATTTCATGACAAACTGATATGAGTCTTTTTCCATAGTGGGCCAGTAATATCTAGTCCTGATGAGTTTCTTGGCTAAGGTCGGACCACTAGAGTGGGCACCACATATACCTTCATGAACTTCACGTAACGCAATTTGAGCTTCGTCACTTTCTAAACATCTAGGAAGAGTTCCATCTAGACCTCGATGGTAAAGGGTATCGACTAAGATGACATATCAAGAGGATTGGAAAATGAAAGTACGATGTTTATTGTTGGAAAGGCTAGGTGTAAGGGTATTATTGCGAAGGTAATTGAAAATGGCACTGTACCAAGGGGAATCAGGACCAACGACACATATCATCTCGGCTGGAGTGATCTCATACAATGGAACCAAAAGATTATCAACCAAGAACTCATAGCATGTTTCATTCTATGGTAGATTGATCAATGAAGCAATAGTATCCATGGCATCTGCAGCTCAATTATTATCCCTTTGAATTTGCTCAAATGTTATCTCTATGAATTATTGTTTGAAGTCATCTACCATTTTATTATAAGGTAATAATTTTTCATCGTTTGTCTGGTAGTCATCATTTGCTTAATGAATCACCAATTGAGAGTCCCCAAAAACATGAAGTTCCTAGATCTTCCACTGAACCACAATCTGTAAACGTGATGTTAATGCCTCATACTTTGCTATGTTATTGGTGGGAAATGACAATCAATAGGATTTAGGAATGGAATCCCCTTGAGGTGTGATAAAGAATATGCTAGCTCATGCGCCATGCTATGTGCATGAGCCACCAAAATATAATTTCCAAGGCTTCGTATGTGTCATAGTAAGAATGGATTCATTTGGAAACTCTGAAGTCATAGGAGTATCATCAATCATGGTTACGTTTGCTAGTTGATCTATAATAGCTTGTCCTTTAATTGCCATTCTATCCACATATTCATTGTCAGATTCACTCATAATCATAACCCATTTAGCTAATCTGTCAATGAGTGTTGCCTCATTAAGAAGATATTTTAGTGGATCTATCCTGGCAATGAGATTTGTTTTATGAGTTAGCATGTAATGTCATAATTTATGTGAGGCAAAAAATACAGCAAGACATGCACACTCAATCGGTGTGTAGTTAATCTCATAGCCAACCAATGTGCGACTGATATAATATACTTCTCTTTCTTTGCCTTCATTGTCCTGTTGCGCCAAGAGTGTCCCTAGTGTTGTTTGTGTGGCTGATATGTAGAGCAAAATGGGTTCCCTAGAATGGGTGGCATCAAAACTAGTGGATTTAGGAGATAATCTTTGAGTATCTGAAAATCTTGTTGACATTTATCATCCCACTTGAATTTGATATTTTTGTGGAGTATGTGCTGAAAAGGATGACATTTATCTACAAGTTGAGTAATGAATCTTTGTATAGAATGGAGTCTACCTTGTAAAGACTGTAGTTGACTGATATTATTTGGTGGTGGCTTTTCTAATATAGCTCTGACTTTTGTTGAATCAGCTTCAATTCCTCTCTTTGAGATAATATATCCAAGGGGCTTCATGGAGGTTACTCCAAAGACACTTCTTAGGGTTTAATCTAAGTTTGTATTTTTCTAGCCGATCAAAGACCACTGAAAGGATTTCCAAATGTGTTTCTCTTTCTAATGATTTACCCAGAAGTTCGTCAACACAATCTTCCATGGTAACATGCATAAGATCATGAAAGATGGTAGTCATAGCTATTTGGTAGTTCACACCTGCATTCTTTAGTCTAAAGGGCATGACATTCTAGCAGAAAGTTCCCCAAGGATAAGTAAATGTTGTTTTGTGTTAATCTTTAGGTGTGATTTTTATCTGGTTGTAGCCAAGGAATCCATCCATCAAAGACAACATTGCATTACCAGTTGTAAGCTCCACTATCAAGTCAATATTTGATAGCAAAAACTCATCTTTAGGACAAGCTTTGTTGATATCTCTGAAATCTGTACATATTTTGATGTTGTGATCTGGTTTGCTGATAGGTACCAAGTTAAAAATCCACTTGGGGTAATCAATCGGTCTTATGGATCCAATGTCCAGCAGTTTCTCAAGTTCTACTTTTACTAAAAATGCCACTTGAGGATGCATTTTCCTCAATTTCTGTTTTACTGGATTTTCTCTTGGCATAATTGTCAAATAATGCATCACTAGATCAGGGTCCAATCCAAGCATATCTGCATATGACCATGCAAAGTTGATTCGTTGTTCTATGAAGAAACTTATGAACTTCGGTCTTTCTGTTTCTATCAAAGATTGTGCTAAGATTATGTTGTGTGGAATCTCTTATGTGCCTATGTTTGTCTTGATAGTTTCTTTCACCAACATGGATAATTTCTCTTCATATGATGTCATCAGGAGGATTTCAAGCCTTCCATCTTCGGGTGCCTCAAAGAGGTTTTCACCCTCAGATACCTCCTTTCTTTTTACTTTTTCAAGGTCAAATAGCACCACAACGTGGTTTTCATTGCAAGACCCATGATTTATTTTTATTTTTATTTTTATGTTTTTGCGACTAGAAGACCCAACACCCTCACCAAAGTGTTCCACGCTATTGAGTTCTATAGTGTACCCTATTTTATGGTCCCCAAGCGGAAGATCATTTTGTATGCCCAAATAGTCTATGAAAGCATCATCGTTCTCGAATGTGTCTAGTTGTAAAGGTCCTTTTTGGTCCTAATTAATGAGTTGTGGATGAATAAGGGGAAGAACATTAGTGTTTTCAAAGTCAGCGGTAGTAATGGTAAAGACACAAGTGTCTTCAGGTATGTCAAGGTAATTGTTGAGGTCATTGCTAGCACTCTCCTCATCTATCTCAATAGTAAATAAATCCAAATTGACATCACTAGAAGCACATTCAACAACAGGAGTCCTCACTCTATGTGATTTTGGCCTAGAACCTAGAAATGGGGACTGTTTGGGATCCTCAAAAAATTTTCCTTTATCATTCTTTTCTTGTGAAGTAGACTCTAACAAAGTAGCTTGACCAGATCTGAATTTTATATTAAACTCTTCTTCTTCTGTGGGTTCACCTGGTTCTCTGAATGTTTCGGTGAGCTCATAATCACTAGATGACTTATCTGAACCCCATTCCCATTTGTTGGAATCCGTGGAGTAGCGTTTCTCTTCTTGTTGGTCATTGGAATCTGTGATTTGCAATGCTTTTGTAGAATTATGAGATCCTAATCTAAGAGGTATGAAACTAAGTCCTTTGGAGCGCTGATTTTTGAATGTCAACTCTAGTTGCAATGGTTCAACAATTCCTTTCTTTTGTAACCCAAGAGGACCTTTACCATCATATCCATTTTTTTGCAAAAAATTGAATCCTTTGCCATATTTCTCATAAGGCGTCATAACAATCTATTGTGTATCCTCTTCAAGCTCTTTGTAAAGCATTTTGTATAAGTCCCCTTCTTCCATCTCACCCCACTTCTTGAATATAGTAGGATCCCATTTTAACATAATGATAGATACCGTTTTAGAAGGATGTGGTCGTCCATACTCTTTTGGAGAATCCATTACTTGTCTTAAGTACATAGTTTGATTTAGAGTGTACTCACCTATGCCTTTGTCCTGATATTTCCCTTTAATCTCACCTTGTTTTGATGTTGAAGGTTTTAATGATTCAGGATCAACATATGTGGATGATGGAGTTTCCTCTCTATTGATCATGGTATTATTGTTTCTGATTTTGGCCGTAGGTTATTGCAATATATGAACAGATACAGATCAACATTAACGGTCACTTCAACTCCATTATGTGGGAATTTGATATATTGATGATATGTTGAAGGAACAACTCTCATTTCATGAATCCATGGATGTCCCAAGAGTATATTATATGCAAGCTCTGAATCAAGGACTTGACATACCACATCCTTCGTCACTGGCCCAAATCTGAGAGGTAAGGTGATTGTGCCCTTGGATGAGCGTTCTTTGTCATCATATGCCTTAATGGTGATTGCATGTGTAGAACTCACAACCTTTTCAGAATATCCCAATTGTTTAATAGTGTTCAATGTACAAATATTCAAACCTGCTCCTCCATCTATCAAGACTCGTTTTATTTGGTTTTTCTGGAGAAAGGCTTCAATATGTAAAGGTGCATTATGAGGCTAGGTTACAGATGCATCATTGACTTTCGTGAATGTGAGGCTATGCGAAACAGAAAGGTATCCCACCATGGCTTGAAACCGGTCCACATTCAGATTAGTGGGTACGAAATACTCTATCAAAGTCTTGTCAAGAATAGCTTTATTTGAAGGGGATATGCGTAAAATATCAAGAATAGAAATGAGGGTGGGTTTCTTCCCTAACTTCTCTACAAGGTCATACTCATTCTTGGTAGATGATGGGGTTGTTGTATTGGATGGAATGCCTTGCAAGGTGACTTTACCTCAACGGGTTGTGACATTACATTCAGAGGTTTCATTTTTAGAATATGAGGAAGATGGTCTAATGCCTTTTAAAACAACCTTACTCCTTTGGGTAGAAACTTCGAGAGTTTTGTCCTTTATGATAATGGTAGAAACATGATTGTCTAATGAAATGTGATTAACAATTGAGTCATAGTCATAAGACATTTTAGTATAGTTGGCTTGATTATCTGCAACTTTAGCTTTTCCCTTGTCATGTTTAGGAAACATGGCTCCTTGAACATCGCATGTTCCTCATTGGAGGTATGACCATCAACTTCTATATCAACTTTGTCAATGAGATCTTATATGATATTCTTCAATCTATGACACTTGCTAGTTAAATGCCCTTTTCTCTTGTGATACTCATAATATTCATCATCACTCCACCAATTTGGTTTACTTTTGGCTCATATGGTGGATTATCTGGAATTGTTATAAGCTTGTTTACAACCAATTTCTTCAATTCTATTTCAATCGGTTCACCCAACAGAGTGTATTTCCTTTGAGGTTTTGATTGCCTTTGATTGTTTGAGATGGATGAGCTTGCACCGAGGAAAGTTGTCTTAGGTTTCACAATATTTGCATCTACTACCCCATAATTGACTGTGTTCTTATTCTTGTTCCAAAAGCAGTGCCTGTCTTTCCCATTTGATTCATCTTTGTTTTCTTTGAATATCTTAATGACATCTTGCTAATAAGGACTTTTTTTGTTGCCATTCTTTTCTCAATGGCCTCTTTAAAGGTAGAAAACAATCTTTTCTTAGCTCATATCCAATATCCTTGTTGACGTTTTGAGTGAACATTTCTACCATCTGTTTTTGTGGGATATCACAAGAGAATCAACTAGCAAGACCTCTCCATCGTTGGGTCAGTGCAAAAAGATGAGTCCACTTTTTGGCCAAAAAGTGGAAGTGTTTTCCCTGATTTTCAGATTTTGTCTCATTTGAGCTTAAATTTTGAAACACTTAGAGATTGAATCTTGGAAAAAGTCAGTAACATAAAAGATATCCCTCTAAATGTACTTTCCAAATATGTAATTTATTTTAATACCCACATAATAAAAAATAACTTTTTGAATGGAGTTCTGAAAACTATGTTTTAAAAATGCATGTTTCAGAACCATACCATGCATGTGTACGACCCACACTTTTTGAAACAATTAAAATTATTTTCTCAAACCATTTTGGGAAATGGTTTGTAACACACTGAAGATTGATGAGCATATTTTTCGGTATTTTTTTTCTAATAATTTTTTTTAATTAAATTTTTAATGGCCGTAATTATCTTTTTAAAAATTTGACGTGTATGACCCACATAATTTGATGTAAACTTAACATTTTTTGATTTTTTTTTTTAAATACAAAATAATTTTGTGTAGATTGATGACATAATTTTTTTTCCAAAATTCATTAAAATAAAAAAATTAAATTAACAAAATTAGTTAATATTTCAAATTTATGGACCCGATTTAGTATAAATTAAACGAAAATAGTTAAAATAATCAATTTTTAAATAAATTTACATATTTAGAATCTAGACAGTATAATTTGAAATGGGTTTTAATTTCGTATAAAAATTCTTTGATTAGAGGCATGTAAACTATTTCAGAAGTTCATATTTGTGCTTTCATTCATGGAGATTTGAATTTGCAGGTCCATGTCTCAGGTGTGGCCATCCGAGGCCTATCCCGGGCCTAATCCTGAGCCAAGTGGCGGGTTGTGGAATCAACTTCCACATATCGGGCCCCCGTTACCTTTCGGCTCGAGAGCCCGAAGCATAAATGGGGCCCCATTTTTTGAAAATGAGCCCCTGTTTATAAGAGCACGTTTTCCAACACGCGGACTTCCGTGAATTTGTGACTCATTACCTTGCACTTGCCCCATTGTAAGAATTAAGAAAAAGACTCTCCATTTTTCTTCTTAGTATTGCATAAGGTAGCTATTGACACATCTATTTTAATGTTATATGAGAAGTGTTATATAAAAACCTCTGCTAAATCGCCCCATGACTTAATTCTAGGTGGGAGTTGGGAGAACCATTTCATTGCTTGTTCACCTAAGCTTTGTGGGAAAAATCTCATCAAGTATGTTTCTTCTCCTGCTACCTCAATGCAAGCTGTGAAAAAATATCTTATGTGTGACTTAGGGTCCCCTTTTCCTTTGTACTTATCAAATTTTGGTGTCACCAAATATGAAGGGAATGGATGCATTGGAATGCTTCTATCAAATGGGTAAGGACACATGTCCTTCATTGCATACTATTTCTTTGGTGTAATCATGTCCGCCATTTGCTTTTTCAAATCCTTGATTTGTTGTTACAAGTTATTCTTGGGTGGTGTCTTTTCTATTTGAGCTATTCCCATGCCTGAGCCATCGGGCGGAGGAAGAGGGATATAAATCATATATGAATGGTATTGATCATAGATGCATTCATATGGAGGAGGGACATAGTTATAGCTTGGATATGGACCATTTGGCATGGTATTGTAATGAGGAGCACTAGGTCTAGGTCTATACATGTCACGAGCATGAGGATAGGAGGTATCATAAGAGTGATCTTGAGTATTGCCCCCAAATCTGACATGGGATCTCCTTGTGTCATGATTTTGAATGTTTGCTTGAGTATAATTGTATGCATTAGTATGATCTTGGGTATTATCATGGTCATGTGTAGTGGTAGTTCTCCTCCATGGGAAAGGACGACTGTGGGATTGTTCATGAGATGTTCTATCATAACTAGCATGAGAATGAGTGTATGTGTTTGTAATTTAAGGTTTTGGAAATAGGTAGGAAGGTGACTCAAGCACGAGACGCTCTCTCCTATTACCACCATTATTAGGTCTCCTAAGCCTTGTATTAGCTTGATTTTCTTGATTTGGATCATCCTCCAAAATTTGTGACATATCAAAATCATGGGGGTAATCTTGTTCCACTTTGTGCCATAACTTGGAGGAAATATTGTCTATCCCTTTTCATGATTTCTTGAACCAATTTGTTAAAATGGGGATCCATAATAGTTTCCTCAACCTCTGTAGAATCCACAGATGCATTGTCATTGTCATTATCATTTCCATTGTTGTTCTCATTATCATTGTTTGGTATATTACTATGATTGTCAAATGGATTGTAAAATTCGTCTCCATCAAACTCATAGACACTCATGTTTAAAGACCTTAAAGCTTCTTCGGCTTCCCTTCTAGACCTTTGTGAATAGGTTTCAACCATGGATTAAAGTCTTGACCAAAATGAAAGGTAGGATGAAAACACAAAGACTATGGAAGACCAAGAGATGTATGAAGTGTAGATGAATCTAGGGTAAACTGGAAATGTCCAAAAGTGAAAGACCAAAGTATGTATGTTTTTAAAGTAAGGTGTGGCTTCCAAAGAGATGATGGAGCTCTTGATGAGGTAAGTTGACCTTGACTCAAGAAGACCAAACGAGACCATAAGATGATAGATCTTGATACAGGAATCACCTAGTGTTGTGTTGTAGTATGTTTGTAAGGTGTGATGAGGACAAGCAAAGTAAAATTTTGACTCAAATTTAGAAAAGATGTATAAGGGAAATTTAAGTGAAGGAAAATGGTTGACTATGTGTGACCAAGATAGGTTGACTAAAAAATGAAGCCCTATAGGAAGCAACCTTAGAAGCTCTTTGAGTCTGAAAACTTAAGTCCTTTTTCTCTTGACATTTTTTTGTAATTTTTCAGTTGTGAACACAGACACAGTTTTAATAGATCCAGACGCGATTTCTAATCCTAGACGCAATTATAGTAAACATAGACACAGTTTCTAGTAATAATGACAATTTGTAGCTTGAGATTCACAAATGCGATTCTACTTTTCACAAACGTGAAAATCCAACACAAACGCAATTATTGACAGCACAAACATGATTTTATAGTTTTCTCTAGTAAATGTGATAGTATTTTTCTTTGATACCCAGATATGATTCTTCTCTGCACAAACATGATTTCCCAACACAGATGCAGTTTTAACTGACACAAACACAACTCGAAAAATGTTTTGCAATTCTGTCCAATTGTAAAGTTGTTGAATGTGACCAAATCTTAATGTTTTGACTTTTAGTGGCAAGAAAACCTAGGCAAACAATGAAGACCCAATGTCTGAGAGTGTTTTTGTCCAAAAATGATAAAGTGTTTCAATTTCAAGTGTGATTGTGAAATGTCCATGTTTGTTTTGCATACAATTGGAAAACACACTAGACACAACATTTGTTTGAAAATGTTTGATTGATTCTTTGATAATGAAGACAAGCACAAATCCTAAGGCTGGCCAGGACAATAGTTGTTGGATCTCACTTGGTTTCCCAATTACACTTATTCAAAGAGAATACTTAGATGCTTGACCCCATTGGCTCCCCTCCATGACACTCACTTCTCTGGGGCAGCCACGCACCAGTCCCCATGAAAAATCCTTGTGGCAAAATTTGTATCTCTACTAAGAACCGTAAGAACGTGAGATGACATCAGAGGTCCGACCTCCTGTGCCAACAACTAGAAGGTTTTTGTCTTCTAACACAAAGGTGTCTATCAAGGGCATCCATTTGGGTGGCTATAATCAACATCTTGTTACACTCCGTAAAATGGAAGGCCTCCCAACCTATAGAGGTTACACTTTATAGGGTTTATGGGGAGTCAACACCATTATAGTAGCATGTAACACCCGTTGCTTGCAACTTTTGTCACAAACACTTTTATTTATAGTGGCTTGAAAGAGCTTGGCTTTATCCTGTTACCACTTGGGTCGTTCCCTCTCACTTGACCTTATGGGCTACTCAGGAGGTAGGCCTTATAAAAGGTAAAAAGAAAAAAGCCTATTGCTCAAGACACAAAAGACATTAATTTTAGAGCACCAATTGAAATGTTTGCTAAACTAAAGAAGACAAAGCAAACAATTTCAAAATCAAAATCTTTGCCAAAGGTCCTACACCAAACTTGTTAGTAGTTTTGAAATGATATCCCTCCTGCAAGCACGCAAGTTAGGTAAATTTTAAAAATCCTAGATGACTTTGTGAAATAGGGTCCTTCGACAAATGTTTTTCTCCTTTGCAAACAACTGCAATACTTCGTTAGTGTGATCAAAAGGGTTAGGCCAAAAACCAAAATCTAAAAACCCAAAATGAAAATGAAATGAAATTATGAAAAATCACAGATGCAGTTATACCAGAGACAGACGCAAAAATAGAGGAACCAGACATGATTCTGATAACCTGGATCTGCAAAAGTGAACAGAAAACAAAAATGTGAATATAGAGATGCATAGACGCGAGATCTAGACAGAAACGCGAAAAGAAACACTACAAACATTGTTGGCAATTGACACTCATCCGGTTTAGTTGTGTTGTCATTGATGGCAACACTTATCATTTTGGGTTGGACACTTAACCATTACAAACTGGTATTCATGATTCGACAACCGACATTCAAGGAAATTGACAAACTAGGAACCGGTACATGAGGTCGACATAGGAGATTGATCTGGTAGGTCTACACGGTAGCAATCAACGACATCGGTCATGAAGTTTAATGTATTTATTTTTTTCTAGGACGAAATGTAAATAAATTGTAATATCATTGTAAACCGACATAAGGCATTTATGTTTATGTTTGAGAAGGGTATTTAAATCAGTCCGATTAGGATATTTTGGATATGATATGATAAGATATTGATAGATATACATATGATATGAGATATAGTGATGTGATATTGTGCGAACAATATTGATCGACTATATGCGAATATAATATTTTGTAGTCGGTATTGGTTATTGGTTTTAAGGTTTGGGATGCAGAGCAAGTTACCGGTAAAGGAGGACACAGTAGAAACTGATACAGTTAGTGCTTGAACCAGAACTCATCCAACATAGCAGATGCATTCTCTGAGTTCATAATTTTGTTTGTAAACCAGTATTTGGTAGTTGTAGTCAGTAAGGCTCCTTTTGTGATGAGCAGTGTGCTCTAGGTTGTTGGCCTTCCTGCATGCGTAGGCCCCTATTGTAATATTTATTCATTTGGCCAGTGGATAGATATTGTGGGTCACCAATCCCACTATGGTTTTTTCTCCTTGAGGTTTTCCACGTATAAATCTATGTGTTATAGTGTATATTCTTGTGGTGGCATTATTTATACTTGTTATTATATTATTTTATGGTTATCAATTACTGAAACACTTTGTTAATAAGGTTAAAACTTATCTTACCGACAGAACATTGATTCACCACCCCCCCCTCTTAGTGTTCTTGGATTCCAACAAGATGCGACTTCCGAAAATCCTAACCTGCAAAACAAAAAATCAACCTTGCAAAACAGAAACGCGACCAAACAAAACATTGCCGCGGAAACAAGTCAAAAACGTGATTATATCTGACACAGACGCAACTTCGAGATGACAAATCTACAAAACGACAGCAAAATCAGAAATGTGAAAATATTCGTCGTAGACACAAGAAGAAATAACAGACACGGAAAAACACAGAGTCGTCGCAATGTCGAACCTGTAACTTTTAAAAACACAAATCTGCAAACAAGATGTCAACAATAAAAGGGACAAGTGTCCCATTGGACATGCCAAAATGTATACGGTGAAAATGGTTGATGAAAACAATAATATTGAAAGACTAACAAAGATCCAACCACAAAACCCTAGCCTAACAATGAAAATGATCCACCATACACAAATGAAGATACCTAAGATCATGCAAATCAACAAAATAGAACAAAGTATACCATTTACATGTCAAGTAGGGTTTCAATCTCCATTTCTTCCTATCTCCATTGATCGTGTTTGATATATTTGCTCTCAGATTTTATGTGTACACAAGAGTTCAACAAAGAATGGATTGTGGTTGATAGCTTGATCGCAAGAAGGCTTGATTGCATAAGGTAAACACATTGATTAGCTAGCTGGATTGATTAGACGCGTTGATTAGGTCACATTGATTAGCTAGCTGGTTTGATTAGACGCGTTGATTAGGCATCCTCTTATATAGAGAACACTGTAAGAAATGGAGGGATAAGATTAAGAGGTGTAAAGATAAATGGTCGACTAGGATTAAAGGGGTAGGTAGAGGAAATAAAAAAATAATGAGAAGGTAGGTAGTGTAGGAATTAAGAGATGAATGACATGTGTCATGGGTACAAAAGGCTAATGAATTAATTAAATAAATAAAGATCTATTTAATTAATAGAGGAAATGAGATAATTAAATAAATAAAATATTTAATTAATTTAGGAAAAGGAGAATTTAAATAAATAAAAATATTTATTTAAATGAGGAAAGGCTTAGAAGAGGATTAATGAATTAATTAAATAAATAAGAATTTATTTAATTAATAGAAGACTTAGGATAAAATAATTAAATAAATAAAAATATTTATTTAATTAGACAGGACAATTTTAGGTGTCTACAGTTAGCATAAAAATTAATATAAGATGATGAAATCCAAATGACTAATCTATAATAAAATAGAGAAGAAATATAAATGCTTATAATTATTTAGTACGTGTCAAAAAAAATGGTATCTTATAAATTGATTCATGAATCAGATAACTTAGAAATTTATTTTTTAACAAATGTATGAAAAATATTCTTATAAAAAATTCAATATAAATAATAATATTTTTCTAATATAAATATAGATTCAAAATTAATGAAAACACATATCAAAGGAGTAAATAAATGGTAGGGGAAGTGTATTGGTCTAGTCATTATAGCTAACTTTGTGCACACACAATCCTAAATGGTACATCAGATTTCGACGATTTTTTTTTTGTTTCTTATGCAACTTAACTGCTTATAGCTATTATTTTGGCTTCTACATAGTAGCAATGTATGTTGTGGGATGTGTTATGCACACCAGCATAAAAAGGTACACATTTCAAAGTGTCGCTCGATACCTATGTAAAGATGTCCCAATAACCGTGCACTTAAAATTGTCAATACTTATGCACAAATGCCTCAGTAGTTGTGCACAAATGCCCAAGTAATTGTGGGACATGTCTATTATGGCTCCAAAATGATAGTACGGATTGACTAACACGCGTGTTAGTCGCGCATTTTACACTATCGATTTTGCAATTAACGGCTATGATTGACTAACCTATCACTAACACGTACGAAATGCCCGTTTTTTAGCCATAATAGATGCAACCGTAATTGTGCAAAAATAGGCCAATTATAATCCAAAAATTATAAAAGTTGAGCAACTATTGGTACATGTGAAATTAATAATGAACTTTTATTTATCATGTTTTTGGTTTCTTTAAAATTTATAATTGAAAAGTTGAATGCACAAAGAATGAATAGTTATTGGAACTATAACGACTATGATGCTCTTCTCATAAATACATATTTAAAAAATGCAAAAAAAACAAAAACTAAATTGAATTAACATGAATGAAGAAAATACAATATCAATAAAATATCTAAAGAGGGTAAACATTCAACTTTTAATCAACGCCTTCAATTTTTTTTATTGCTTGTTACTTTCCATTCACATGGATAAAGCTCATTATGGTTAATGTCACTTTGCTTTTTAACATTCTTATAATCTTTATTCCATCACAAGCATTTCTCTAAGTGAAGTGAAGTGTAATCCCACAACATCATGACCTTTTGCTGTTTTTTTTTAAATATATTATAGAGGGGGTTTCAAGTAAACTTTATTGACAATTATAATATTGTTCTTTTCCCTGGATAGGCTGGAATTGGAATTTTAAAATCTCTTACGTATAAGTTTGTGGGTGTTTTCTAAGGCTTTTTGGAGTCTTGTTTATGATATTTGTTAAGGTGTTCTTTTGTTGAACCAAATAGTTATACGAATTGTTCTATATATTTACTTTTTATTTTTTTATAAAATTTATATTATTTTAATAAAAATTCAAATAAAAAATGTTTGGATTCTTTTGTAAATATAAATTATTTTGATATTTAGTTTGGTAAATTTTATGTGGGAGTTGATTAAAGTTTAAAATTTATTTGTCTTCAACTTATTATAATTTTAAATGGTGTAATTTCATTTATTTTGTAGTCAATCTTTTATTTCAATTAGATTCTGGACACAACTCTATTCTTTAAACATCACATAGAGTCTTGCCCTCCTAATTCAAATCACCTTTTTTTTTGTTCTTAAGAGTTGTCTTTAAGAATATGACTATCATAACTAATATGGATACAAAATATTTTGAATTGAGAACCTAGAATGCCATATTTTAAGAGGATCCCTTGCAAGTTACTTGATCATCGAATGATTTGATTGTCTTGTGGATTGCTAGTCATGCTACCAAGAGATTATTACAATGTATCGCATCAGTATCTTGCATCATGGTTATTGTACTTGGTATCATTCAAACATTGTACATATTCTATCTTTTGTGTCTTCAAACTTGTATAATTGAAAGCAACGCCATGATTGATATCAAATAAATCAATGTGATTTCTTATTAGTCATAATAATCTCCCAAGGTGCTTATTACCACTACTAGTTTCTAGGAACAAGTATTAGGTGATCAAGTTTAATAGATGCACAATAGAAAAGGACATAATTGTGTGACTCAAGATTAATCTTTATGCAATCATATCTGGACATAGTACAAAAGCTTATGTCAATAAGCTTATAATAATGTTCCAATATCAAAAGATAAGATCTAATGATCAACCATCAAATACATCAAAATATGTATCATTAATTATTATAATCAATAAATAGAGTTATGCACTGAGATAAGTTTTTAATTTGCATATTGATAATGGATCTCAACTCACTTATCTAAAGGTAAATTATATTTTTTTTTTATTGAAGTTAATTTAGACTATTTAATAAATGTAGGGTTACTTTATTTTAATATAGGATTAAGATGCTTTTCTATTAATTGTTAAACCTATTTAGCCAAATTTCTCATTTACATATAATACCTAACTTTTTTCATCCCCATTGCTATTCTTCTGATTTCTCCAACAAACATGAGAAATGTCAATCATATAGAAGAAAAGTGCACACCTAACAATTTTTTACTTTATTTTATACTCAATTTAGTCCCAATTTACAATAAGCATGACTTGGATTGATTTCAACCCTCTTGGAGGATAAATAACACCTAGAACACCTCATCCTAGTTGAACATGCAACTTGTTACATTATAGAAACCCTATTCCACCCTTGTTTATATGTGTATATCATCTAGATTAATATTACTATGTGGTAGTGTTTGGACTTGAACACTACCATGAGTAAAAGTGTTACTTGTAATTAAATACCCCTTTCCTTTCTTAAACACTTTTTTCTCTCCCTAAACCCCAACCCTAATTCAAATCTAACAATCAAATGATCTCTAAGAATCTTTATTTAAGAAAGTTATTAATAATGAAAGTGTCCTTAAATTATCATTCTCTAGCTCCTATATCTATCTTCTCATACACCTACTCACTACAAAAACTTGGAGCATCCACTATTGCTCCATACATCAACCTCCATAGGTATAGCTTCATACACGTGTTGGCACTTCATTTGATTGTATTCATTTTTACTTGAATCCTTGCCCCTTATGCATTTTGGCCTTGTTTTTCCCACTATAGATAATCAATCCAAGATAGTCTCTAATAGGTCTCCCTTAGTCAAGTTTGTATATAAGTGTCCCCTTCTTCATTCCACATGTTCCTATTAATGTGTTGTGTGGAGGTTTCATGTTCAAATTTCTAACAGTCATGCTATGTGTTAGATTTTTTGGAATTTCCCTTGTTGGTATGATTTTCCTCCTAGATTCACCTTTTTGCTCTATCCTTGTCGAGATATCAAATTTTCCTAGTGGGACATACCTTTTATTTTTTCCTTACCTTCATCCCGTTGCTTGTCAATATTTTAGTGTTTTTCTTCTCGATGTCCCTTTCCTCCAACCTCCACTTTCCCTTGCCTTTTTTAATGTTTCAAGCTTTATCTTACCAACACACATTTCATCAAGAACCCCAACTCCCTAATATTTTACTCTAAGTTAATTATCAAAGTGAAATTTTTAGTTTCCCTCTTATCATCTCATCCCTTATGTCATGAAGTACAACATTTTTTCAATCCTTGGTTCTCGTTCATTTTCACTATGTATCTTTCAAAGTCATGGTTTCAATTATACCTTTACCTGTGTGTCTTATTGTATTGATTGCTTGGTATCCCTAATCTCTGAACTCTAAAATTTATTTTATATATTTATCAGATTTAAAGATGCAAGAATATCTCTATTGTGGTACTTCTAGCATGAGGTATCAATTATTCCCAATATTTGACTCGCGACATTTCTTAGTGTGTTATTTCATCAAGAACATGAGTTTAGACTTATTCTTATTTGCATGCCTTATGAGATGAAGCTCTTAGTATCTCCAATCCCTAACTCCCAATAACTTCTTTCACGTATCCTTTTAGAGTCAAAGATGTAGGAGTACCCTTATTATTTTTTAGCATGAAGTATGTCATAACCCCCAATCCTTAATACTCTACAACTCATACATTTTCACTATTCACTCCCACCTAGCTCCCAACACATACCAAGTCACCACTAATGATCATATTCGATGCCAAAACTACTCCAAAGGGATTTTACCACCCATAAGTAATTATTTATCTCAAGGGCACAAGTTTACATGTAATCCTAGCAATTGAAGATGAAGATGAAGATGCCCATACAACCATTAATACTCTGGTTGAAATTTCATGACTTGATGATCCTCACACTATCTCCAAGCTACCATTTTTAGCACATTTGTAGGCTCCTTGTCCTATACACCTAAAACCTAGTGGCCCCATAAATGTGTAAGATGGTTACAATCAAAAGAAAAATGAGGTTTGATCCTTTTAACATTATAAAGAGGCAATTTTTGCTTGAAGGCATTGAAGATGATGGCATCAAGTGAATAGACAACCTCTACAACACCAAATAGCCATGTTTCTTCTCCTAAGTTTGCGTGATTAAGATGGAGATAGATATTTTTAGGTTTTATTATTTAAAGAAAGGATGAAAAAATAGCTACTAAAAACAAGAAGAAGAAACTTCCAGACTACTAAGGTTTGTGTCTAGTAAAGGGTTTCAAGATATTTTTTACCATTGTAAAGATCTTGGTTTCATCCTAAATGTGTAATAAAATATTGTAATCCCAAAATAATGAATTTAATGTGTAGATTCAACATTATCTAAACATCTTCACATGTGTAATTTGTACACTTATTTTCTATTAGTTAGCCAGCCAAATGACTATAGAATATTTAAAAATCTTTTGCAAGGTACCTTTTAAAAAAAATACAATACATGTATGGAATTATTCATGGATTATTAAAAGTTAAATTCTTTTAATGTTTTGCAAATTCATTCATCTCCTTATTTGCTTGCATAAAGCCTAGCTTATGTGTAGGGTTTAAATATTTACATGAAGTCTCCAATATCTCAATATATTGATTAAGGTATTGTAGGTGGATTCCAACGACTCCAGTCTTTGTATTTGAGATGTTTAGACTTTATTTTCCTAATTAGATTTAGGCATCCATCTTCCATATGCTCAACCCCCCATCACTTCAGCAAGCCCAAAATAATCAAATCTAAACATCCATTTTGGTTTGTGTTATAATAAGTTTTACTCACTACCACATCTAGACATGCATAATAGCATTATGGTTGTCATGAAACAAATCCTTGGACACCTCATGTGGTAATTCATCTACTTTAAATTAGTGCAAAACCTTGTGTGTTGCAAACTAACATATAGATATGGAGTGATAACCTACATAAGAAGTATACTATGTGTCGGGTATAGTTTGTGAAAAGGTAAATGTTCATCATTTGTAATTGTATCTAGAAATAGTACCTTAAGGAAGCTCCTCATGATCAAGCAAAAGAAAAAATTGAAGAAAGTCTTACCCACCTCAATAAATTGATCTATTGTTACCCAACTTGATCATAAATTAAGGTCTTCACCTTAAATTTGACACAACTCTACGCACGTGCACCACCACCACCCTAAAACCACATCTATTATTTCAATAATTTAAAATCTCCATCTCAATTCCTAACTTTTTTGCATTTCTATTTCTAGTATTAATTAAACCTCAACTCCTTGCTTAATTAATTATATGTAAATTGTTTTTGATAGAAATCATATTATTAAATAAAAAATAAATATAATGATTAATTAATAAAAAATATCAGGCACGCTTTTTAATCATTATTATTAGTCATCGCAACAATTAGTCTAGAGCTTGCTTTAAGCACGTCACTGGCACCTTTTCCTTTTTCTGCTTTTCCTAAACAAAATCTATTGTAGCTTTGGCCTTACGAATTTGTTCTGAATTCTGCATATTTTATGCTCTGGGTTGAAATTAAAGCATAAAATTTGCCCCAAATCGATGTGCGTTTGCCTCTGTTGGTATTTCGTGGCGCTCGAAACAGCTTCGATTTGTTCGAGTTCCTGTTAAGGTAAGTCAAAATGAGAATTTTACTCCTGGTTTTTCGATCATTGAAGCTTCAAATTACGTTTTTTGGGAGAAGTTTTGAGTTAGATAGCTGTCTCTGCAATATTTTAGTTTAATGATTACCTGCAACGTGTTTTTGTTTTGGTACGCTAATTTTTATTATTGGAAAGAAATGTCTGCGATTCTTTGAGCCAAAATCTAGCGTGAATGGTATTTTTTTTCGAGAAATTGCATGTAGATTTGCATCGTTGGCGGGTTAATTTTAAATGTTTTATAAAATTTTAAAAAAATTGGAGCTGTTGGAATTTCTCGGATTTCAGAATTCCCCCACCTTAAATAGTTAAGAATAAGAAGAAATTGGTTTTCAGTTTCAATTTTAGTTAGAATTTGCCATTTTTGTTCTTACCTTGATATTTCTAAACTGTAAAGGCCTTTATTAATGTTGCTCTGTATTTATGTCGGATTAGGAGCAATATTCAACAGTAATTTATATTAAATTTTTAAGTTTTTGGAATTCTCTGAGTAATACTTTCCTCTATATATTTCACTCTGTAACTGTGTACGTGTCATCTAGGCAAAATCTATGGCTAAGCAGTTGCTTTTTTGACATTTCAAGTCTTTCATGTTTTGTTTGTTTCTTTAGAATATAAATGAATTACATGGCGTGGAGGGTTAGTTTTGGAGTTTTGGTTGAGTAATATTCTATAGGCAACAATTCGTTTCAAATTTTTATTTTTTCCTTGAGCACGTGTACTATGATTTTAAACAACGGCTTTTGGCAAGGATTCAGAGTACACTCAGTACAGTTAGTTGATAAATATAGGTAAAACACGGGAAATATTAGGTCTCCCCTGCAACTACAACTTGTCTTTGGCAAATCCTTACACGAAAGTTTTGAGTACAAGAATCTTGTTGTACCTTGGTGTGTCTCAATTGCAGAGCAGCTTTACATTAAATTTTATCATGCACTTCAGCTGATACTTCGTACTTGAGTATAGACTTTTTATTTTATTTTTTAATCTTGTTTTTCTTGCATCAAGCTGAATATGTTTCCTGCTTCTTCTGTGGCCTCTTAGCCCTTTAGATACTTCTTTGCTTGATACTCCTATTGGGCTCTGATACTAGGTTATTTTCCATGCCTAGTTCAACCTGGTCGGAAGTGTGGATTGTTCTTTGTTGCTGCAGTCCCAAAGCTGAAGAGAACAAAACATAGTAGTTAAGCTGCAATTTATTCTCATTCTGCACGTATTTTGTTACAAGAACGGACTGAAACAAGCAAGATTCATGCCAAAGATCTGGTCGGCAATGCTTTTCAGCGGACCTTTTCATTCATAAGGGGATTGAAAGAAGAGGAAGGAAATTGGACAGATTATTGCATGTAATAACACTCTTTTAAGGGGAGGGTACAACCTAAATTGGTGTCATGTCATGCTCTACACATTCAGTCTAATGTTGAACTGCTATAGGGTGAAGGAAACAAGCGTCTTGGCAGCAACTGGCATGATTTCAGCTGAATGTTACCCTAGCCATTTGATACATCAACATCACGATATAAAATAAGCCCCTCGATGTGCTATCTTGCAGCGGTTGTCCAATTTGGTAAGCAATTTGCATTTCCGATTATGCAGAAGTTAGATCAGTATGAGTTGATCTTTTATAGTTCGCAGGGTGAGGAGATCCCTAATAAACCTTGGGTCTTTGGGCTTATCTGTATTCACTATAAGGGTGTATTTGCATTTGAACCACTGGCATCCGAAAAAAGGAAAACAGAATAACATATGCAAACTATATTCTACTACACCAGGACAAGACAGGGTGCCATTGGAGTAAACAATGGCCAAAAATACTAATAAATGAAGCACAGAAACAGAATTGCACCAATCAACTGGATAGTATACTAGATACTCTACATTTTTATTAAGAATATTTTTAATTATCTCAAATTTGATCTCGACCTGGTTTATTCTATTTTTTGTTCAGTTATTCTTATACTAAGTTTTCCATGAAACTCCATGCTGTAATTTTTAAGAAAGAGTATCTGATTCTATTTTTAGAGTTTGAAATGCAGATTGCTTGTTTCTCTGGTTTTAGAATTCAGCAATAAGTGAAGGAAAGGAAAATTACCTATTGAGAGTGACACTATCTGAGGAAAATAGTGGAAGAAGGTTGTGGAAGACCATAGACTGTAAGCAAGGAGATGAGAGAGATTATAAATATTCATATAGGACAGGCTGGAATCCAAGTGGGAAACACTTGCTGGGAACTATTTTGTTTAGAGCATGACATTCAACCTGATGGTTTCATGTCTAGGTAATGTCCTTTTTTAGTAACTTATAGTGATTATGGAATAGTGTTTGAAATTATAAAGTGCTACAATCTCAAAATTAATGTAATTTGCTGATCTGTTTTTTAAATGCAGCGATGAGATGATCAGGGGAATAAACCATGCACATAGCACTTTCTTTAGTGAAACTGGACGTGGAAAGTATATTCCCAGAGCTCTGTTTGTTGATCTTGAACCAACAGTCATCGATGAGATTAGAACAGGGCCATATAGGCAACTGTTCCACCCTGAACATCTTATTTCTGGAAAGGAAGATGCAGCTAACAACTTTGCTCGAGGCCATTATACTGGTCAGATTTCCTGATCCTCTGGACCTCTTCCCTCTTAACAGCACAACTATGGGCAGAGCTTAGCTAATTTATAAATTCTTGTACACAATTATTAGCTTAACTTGTTTTGGAGTTTAGCATTTCATTTTGCTCGTATATATCAAAATATTTTTAGTAAGAGAGCCTACTTTGAAAATTATGTGAGAGCCTACTTTGAAAATTATGTGATTTTATCTTCTTTTTTGTTAAACAATATAACAAAGCACGTATGCCCTACCAATCCATTTTTTCTGCAATGCTGCTCTTCATTGTAGTAAATCCTCTTTGGTTGCATAAATGCATCATGTGTCTTTAATTGATAAATTGTAGTAGCCATCTCATCTGCTGAAGC